>NC_064626.1:312178722-312481752 GCF_023864275.1 Schistocerca cancellata
GACATGGGAGATGCATTTGACAAGGTCAGTGTGGAGGGAGGGATTGGAGGATTTCATAAGGTCAGAGTTGGCAGTGAATTGGGAAATGGGGGCATTGGGGAACCATTTGCCAATTTTCAAAGTGATCATACAGGCATTAAGGAATTTCGGGTCAGGGAAGAAGAGGACAAAGGTGTGCATGGCAGCAGGTTGGGAGGTGGGAATAGGGGTGGTGTCCATGGGGGGATTAGAAGGGGTGGGAGTGGGCACAAGTGGGATCGACCCTAGGTGTTTCAGGTCTTTTTGGAATAGGCTAGAGTGGGAGGTGATGGGATGCAGATCCTGTTTGGGTTGTGCAGGCGCTAACTGTAGGTGGTCACAGTGAATCGTCTGGGATGGTGACTGTGGCCCAGCGGGCTATGATCCTGGGTGGGTGAAGGAGGTGCCAGAGTTGTAGGGTGACTGAGGAGGGGGATTCATGAGGATGGGTGGCAGTGGTGGGAGTGGGAGCAGGAGCAGACTGATAAATGTAGGGATACAAGATGGGGTAGGAGAGGGCAGGTGAGGAAATGAGGGTAGGGGAGGCTGGGCATAAGGGGTGGGGTGGGAGGAGATACTCTATGAAGTGATGGTGGGGAGACAGTGAGGGTTAAAGTACGCACCTACACAGAGATGTTCATTGTGGGACAGTTAAAAAGTCCACATCAATGTGAAAAATACAATTGGTGATTTGCAGAGCATGTGAAAATTCACTGATGTCACATGCACAAGCTAAATGTTGGCCACAGTATTAAAACACACCAGAATGACGACCTTTAAAACTACTGCACAATATGGAGCACTCAAGATGAAGAGCAAAAACTGCCAAGAGAGACTTGTAGAGGCAGAAGAGGCCTGAGAGGGGGGAAAAGAGGGGATTGAAGGGGCAATGAAGGGGGGGGGGGCTGGAGAGGGTATGGAGGAGGCGATGTATTGAGGAGGCAGACTCTGTGAACACAAGCTTCAGGAAGGTAGGGCTGGAGCTGTTATAGATATATTGGGCTAAGCAGATTTTTTTGGGTAGGGTGGGCAGTCAATTCCGCCAACACCTCCACCTCCAAGACCACAGGTCTGAGTTTTGTGATAAAAGGGATGAGGTTTGGCAGATGATGATGGTAGTTTGGGCTAATGGGAAGAGGATGAGATAAGGAAAAATGTGTAAGACACTTGTGATGTGGGGAAGTTTCTGGAGGAGATCAGTGTGGAAAGAGGGAAAGAGGAATTTGATAAGAACAGAATCTCATTACATGGATAAGCTGAGCAGTGGGGGCAATAGGGATGTACATGCAGATTTTGAGGGTGAAGAATTTAGCATCGGGGTTGGATAGGCCGAATGTATGCAGGGCAGAGGCTGGGAATGCACAGGGAGGCATGGCATCCATAGGGGGATCAGATGGAAGAGGGCTGGGTGGTGGTTTTGGGGAGGAGGGGGTGGAGGTGAGGTCAGCACTCGAGCATTTGGGGGGCTGTTTGGTGGCGGTGGCCTGGGAGTAGTGGTGAGAGACTAACTGGAGTGGGAGGAGGTGGGAGACAGGGATGGGGAGATGGTGGGAATTCCTTTGGGAGAGAAGGTAGAGGGTGTGAAGATGGAGATGGGCTGGGACACATAAATAAAGGTGCAGCAGGAGGCAGCAAGTGGAGAGGAAAGGAGACAACAGGGAATCGAAACAGTGGTAGGTGTAGAGGATACAGAAGTATTCAAGAAAAAGTAGGAGTTGTGGGAAGGGGATGAGATCACAGAGGATATTTGTGGGGGACAGATACAGAAAGCAAGGCAGTGCACATGGAGTTCAAGGATTTGGAGGGCTTTATGGAATTTAGGAGGGGTGGAGCTCCAGGAACATTGGTATAACAAACGATGTGACGAATCAGGGACATTGTACATGAGTTTCAGGAGGCAGGGTCTTTCCATAGGATGGAAAGGAGGTGGGGAGTCCAGATGAGGTGACGGTCAAGAGTAAGGTGTTTCAAGGTCAGAGTGAGTTGTGTAGGGCAGTCATAGATGGTGAAGTAGAAATCTTGGAGCTGGAAGAAAGAGGTGGTACACCCTATAGTGATTGCCTGGGTTTTGGAAGGATTGATTTAAAGGAGCCACTGGTTCACCAAGCAGTAAACTAGTTGAAGTGAGTTTGGAGAGAGTGCTGGGACCATTGAAGAATAGGATAGAGGGCAAGGAAAGCAGTGTTGTCAGCATCTTGAAAGAGATGGATGGGTGGGGGTGGTTTGGGCATATCAGTGGTGTACAGGAGATTAGAAAGGACAGAGTCCTGGGGAACACCTGCAGTAGGCTAGAAGGTGCAGAAATTGGTATTATGAATGGTGACATAGGAAGGATGATGGAAGAGGAAGGAGGCAATGAGATAGATAAAGTTGATAGGATGGGTATAGGTCTGGAACTTGAAAAGAAACCTGGAATTCCAAACACACAGTCATAGGTGTTCTAGAGGTCAGTGCTGCTATTTTTTTTCTTTATTGTAATTTAATTCCTCAGTCAATATGGCAGGGGAGGGCTGTTAGTGGCACAGTCCGCTGCTCTTCAGCTGGGTGATTGTACAAATAAGAAAATGAAATGATACACATAAAAGGCAATAAAAATGGGGGCATAAGAACAGAAGTAAGGAGAGGCAGTGGGGGTTAAAACATACACTTACTAGGAGATGTTCATTGTAGGACAGTTTAAAAAGAAGATCCACATAAAGATAAAAACAATGTTGGCATGGTGTGTAGCATACAAAATTTACTGAAGTCACACACACAAGATAAAAGTTGGCCACAGTATTAAAACACACCAGAGTGACAATACTTTAAAAACCACTGCATGAGACAGAGCACACATGATGATGAGTAAAAGCTGCAAGGAGGGACCTGCCGAGGTAGAGGAGGCCTGATGGGTGGGAAAAGAGGAGAGAAGGTGAGATAGCAGGGGACGGGGGTGGAGAGAGTGGGATGAAAAGAAGGGGGGTCAGGCAGTGCACCAAGGGGCGGGGTGGAAGAGAGAGAAGGAAGGCAAATCAGGAGGGAGTGGAGGGATGCAGATGGAATGCACTAGAAAGGGAGAGGGTGTAGGAGGGAGGAAAAGCGCTCAGGGAAAGGGAGAAGGAGGGGAGAGGAAGCCCTGAGGAGGTGGGACAGTGGGGTTAGAGGTAGTAGGAGGGGTAGGTATCAAGGTGAAGCTAATCATCCCGGTGGAGTAGGCACTGGAAGTTGCATTGGGAAAGGAGGTGGAGGGTGTGGAGATGGAGAGAGGGCGGGATATCATGCTAAAGGCGTGGCAATGGGATGGGGGAAGTTGAAGTGCATAGCATTCAAGGATTTTAAAGGCTTTATAGAATCTGGGTGGGGAGGAAATCCAGGCAATGCTGGTGTAAAAAGGATGGGGCAGATCGAGGATTTGTAGGTATCAAGGATGGTGGAAAGATGCAATCCCCATGTCTGGCCAGACAGGAGTTTCAGGAAGTGGAGTCTATTGTGGGCTTTCTGTTGGATCATTAGGAGATGGGGAGTCCAGGTGAGGTGACGGTCGAGGGTGAGGCCAAGGTATTTGAGGGTAGGAGTGAGGTGCATAGGATGACCATAAATGGTGAGTTGAAAATCGTGGAGCCGGAAGGAGCGGCTGGTATGACCTGGGTCTTGGAAGGGTTGATGAGAAGGAGCAGTGCAGCTATTTCTTCCCTTATCGTGATTTAATTCCCCTGCGGCATACAGGCAGGGGAGGGCTGGCAGCGGCACAATCCGCCGCTCTTCAGCCGAGTGGTACAGTTAATAAAAAGAGGAAAAAGATAGCTATAAAAGGTGGTAGGAGTCATGGGGGAATGAAACATACTTACACCTTTTTAAGATTCACAATTCACAACCGAGCCAGCACAAACGTGGGAAATACATCGTACGATTTTTTTAATGACTATTTCTCATTATCTTACTTGATCACGAATTCTCAAGAAAAGAAAAGGAAAGGAAAAAAAAGAACCTGGCTAGTCACCTCCAGTCTGGTCCATCGCCATATATTGAGTGTAATGTGTCCCTGAAGAGCTGACTGGGACCTTTCTTTATACCTGCTGGTCGCAACAGGTTAAGTCGCAGCTTCCACTCCATAGAGCCCTCCTGACCACGCCTACTGGACACCGAGCGAGGTGGCGCAGTGGTTAGACAGTGGACTGGCAACTGGTAGGACGACGGTTCAATCCCGCGTCCGGCCATCCTGATTTAGGTTTTCCAGGCAAATGTTGGGATGGTTCCTTTCAAAGGGCATGGCCGACTTCCTTCCCCATCCTTCCCTAATCCGATGAGACCGATGACCTCGCTGTCTGGTCTCCTTCCCCAAACAACCCAACCCCGCACCTACTGGTCGCAAACGCCTATGAGACAAGCAGGCACGCCTTGGGTGTAGAGTTCTAACTGCAATTCCACCCCCACATTGCAGCCTAGTTTAAAAATCCATTTTACCGAATCCGAGCGGGGATGTTAGTAGCCACAAACCTCGAATTTCTCATGCGAAAATAGATTCCTCGCTTTTATGCACGTTCTGTTCGAAGACAGAATAAATCAGGACCTATGTGCGTTTCCACATCGCTAAAGTATCGTCCTTAGTGTGAGAATCCTGTACAACATACGCTACCTTTCCTATAAGTATCCTCTCATCTGGTAAAAGATCTCTTCTTGTCAGCTTAATATCCTGTTGAGGCCTATCGGTCTATGGTTGTAGTAGGATGTTTTCCATTCTTCTCCGCCCCTAGAATTCTTCCGCCCCTGTCCCTGCCATCGCCACAGGTCGCATGCAGACCGGATCGTAAATCTCCATTGCATGTCAGGGCTGTACCGCTCCCGAGTGACAAGCCGCCGCCTAGTGTGCCAGACAGCTGTTAATGATTCTAGACTGACAAAAGATGCGGACAGCTGCCACGGCCGCCAGTGGGTCGCGAAAATCTGTCCACACATCAGCGCCGTACCTCTCCCGACTGAGAGGCCAGTGCTCGCCATGCCGGACAGCTGTGAACGCTTCCATGCTCTCTAAAGATGTCGTATCCTTCTCCAAAGGACTGGGTGCTTAAATACTGAGCAGTATTCTTCCCCTTCGCCCACCTGCAAACTGAAACGTTTTGAGGTGAGTATTGAAGATATGCTAGGAAGTCTGACCCAGTGAACAACAGTAAGATACCTGTTTACTGACCACCCCATCCCAAAAGTGGATCAGCCTGCAGATCTGGATTTCGCTCAGAATACAGTCCTGTAGAATAACTCCTACTGGATCCCTCCAAATTAGTGAGCTTAAATGGGAACTCCTGGAGTGATGGCGATGTTCTTCTCCAGGAACACTATTGGGAAATTTAGAAACCGATATTTGAAGCTGGCTGCAATAGGATTCTGATGCCACCAACATACCGTTCGCGTAAGAACCACGAAGATACGAGAAATTAGCGCTCATATGGAGACATATAGACAGCCTTTCCCCCTCGCTTTATTTGCGAGTGGAATAGGCAAGGAAATGACCAGTAGTTGTATAGGGTACCATACACCACGCACGCACCATACGATATCTTGTGAAGTATGCATATGAATGATATAAACATAGGTGTGAACTTAGTCTACCTAGTAAGATGTCACTCCATACATCTAGAGGCACACAAAACTCATGGAAGAATGTTGTCTCTTATTTATCGAGAAAAGAAAAGACAGTACTTATGCTGCTGCTTGTATCTCAGTAAAAACCTTCCAATTAGACTGTAATTTTCTCATTGCAGTTACTTTGCGAGTCATGTTTACAGTATGTTTACCCAAAATATTTAGAAGAAGTGATATAGAGCTCACCTCTCAACTCCGCTTTTGTCAGACTATCGCTTATCGACCATATTCTCACGGATTTTCCAGTCTTTGATACATAGCGTTTGAATCTTCCTGATTCTGATGAGTAAGAGATCTCCCGCCAGACCCATGATAATTCTCTCGGAATCCTATCGTGTTATGACAGCACTGTTCCATTAATTAGAAGGCTGCCTAGTCCCCACCAATCATTCACTAGGTAGAGAGCTATCACAACCAGAAAAATAGTACACTTAAGAACAGGAAGAAGTTCACAACCATTCAGAGTACACGCTGATTGCACAAAAAAATTCAGAAGCGTAACACTACAATTCCTCGATATCGAAAATTTTCTACACATATCCCCCTGTACGTGTCCTAATCTCCTTTAGCGTGCGTTGGAATGAAAGGGTAATGCATATTGCGCTAGATCTACGGCAGTATAAAGGTATCAGAGTCTTCGTTGGCAGCATAGTGTTTCTTGGAATTTATTTTTATTTTTTTATTTTTATTTTTTATTTTTTTTGTAGGCTATGTCCATAACATGAACCTAACACTATCCATTGAATCATTTACATCGGTGCAACAGCTTCGCACCTTCACACATAATTCACAGCTACTGCAACAGTAGGTGGAAATTCGGGACTTATTCACAGCATTGCTCATTTTTACCCCCACGCACTATTCGATAATGGACTGACCATGATACTGTATTCCATCTAGAGCAGAGTATATCCACTTGGGTACTACACATATCCGCAAGGGCAGTTTTTTTTTAGAAGAAAACCCAGCACCTACATGTTTTCCCAAACATCGTACACCGAGAGCCAATTAGCCGACAAATACATGCTAGATCAAATCAGTGTCGATGGGTACTCCAGCAGCAGCAGCAGTCGTTTTAGTATCTCTTACACCTCGATCTGAATTGTAGTGCCACAGCTTCTAGGTGACAGACAGACGGAATTTACGGACACTCGCCTCCTACACTGTCACTTCTTAGTGGGTGAATTGCACCCCCCCCCCTCCCCGCCACCCACCCCACACTCCTTAACAATTCATGCAAATGAATTTGATCCTGACATCATCTTCTGCTTTAGCTCACCGACTTATCAGTTCACAGAGTTTGGGTTGCTTTCCTTAAGATTCCAACAAATGAATCAGAAACCGACACATGTAATATCCTTCAGCTCACTCCAGATGTTTGCTAGGTATTGTACGGTAGTTAACGCTCTCGATAACAGTGTATTGGATTTATAGTCCTATTAATGTGAAATACATTTCGTTCCGTTCAGGTCACATACCAAACCCACCATAGATCTTCACGCCTGCTTGGAGAGAACTCTGTGACCAAGGAACATTCTACATAATAAAAAACAATTACGCCGCAACCGTTGTACAGTGCTTAATGGAGGTTATATCGCTCTAGTATTATCGATTACCCACTCATCCCATTCTCACGTTGTGACTGAGTAAAATAATGGCTCTCTCAATACTTCATAAATACCATTAACCGGCCTTGTGTTACCGGGAGAAATAAGTCGTTTTTCCCCGAGATGTTTTTTCCGTTACATATTGAGATGGAGTCCGCCACCCTATACGGCCCTAGCACATCCACACGATACTTTTGTTTCGTGGATCAGCCCCATAACACAAGCTGATGTGGGCTCACATAATTGTTGGGCAGCGACTATTAGTTTTGAGCTGTCGAATCGATGTTACTGCTCACCGATATGTAACCACAAATGTCGGTTCTCTAAATTTCTCAGTAGTGTTCCTCAAAAACAGCATCGTCTTCACTCCAGGACTTCTCATTTGAGTTTTTGAAGCATCCTCCCACTAATTTGATGGAACCCAATAGGTACACTTCTACAGGACTGGATTCTGTTGGAAACTCAGATCTGAGGGCTCGTACACGTTTGGGATGGGATGGTTAGCAGACAGGTATTTTGCCATTTTTCATTTTGTCAGTCTTTCTGGCGTATCTTGAAATTGCATCCCAGAACGTTTCTGTTTGATTGTGGGCGGAGGTGATGTTTAACATGCTGGTATTTTCCCAAGGGACGTTGAAGTGTATAGTCCCTCTGAGAAGGATAGGACATCTTCTGCGAGCCTGGAATCATTAGCAGCTGTCTGGCGTGGTGAGTGGTGGGTTGTCGGTCGGGAGCAGTACAGTCTTGACGTGCAGTGGAGGTTTGCGATCCGGTTTGCATACCACCGGTGGCAGGCAGGCACAGGGGCAGAGGAATTCTAGGGGTGGCGGCAGTGGCAGCAGTTTGCATGCAACCCAGTGGTGGTGGTGGGGATGGGGATGGAGGAATTCCGGGGGTGGAGAGGAGAGTGATGCATGCTACTGCCCCCACAGGCAAACAGGTCCCAGCAGGCTTAGTAGCAGGAGCAGTAACATCCTACTGCCCCCACAGGCCGTCAGGTCTCAGCAGGATTAGTGGCAGGAGCAGTATACCAGAATTGTAATTGGCTTACTTCCACCAGAATGACAAGGAGGTATCTGACGATGGTTTCCAGCCATTTTCGTATCAGAGGGAGTGACTACCTAGCCTATGGGAAACCCATAGAGATGTCACAGAAGCGTCTGTAATGGTTGCCAGGTGACTGTGTTGTATCCACGGACCTAACCAACCAACCAACCAACTCTCGCACGTGCCCCCTGACGTGACATCGCTGGCCACAGTTCCGGTCGCGGCCGTCGGCGTCTCAGGGCGTTACCGCCGACGGAAGAGGTCGCGCCATGGCTGAGCTCGGGTCCGCAGCGCCCTCTGCCTTTTGCATATAAGGAGGAGCGCTGGCCCCGAGACGGACAGTCTATTGCCGATTGTCTATTGCTAGCTTGCCGATTGTCTATTGCTAGCCTTTCGTGGACTTTATAGCGGAGCCATTGCATTTGCTATTGTATTCGACTAGGCTCAGTACACGGATTACTCTTGGATATTACTTGGACTTGTACTGTTGGTGCACGTTTCGTCAGAAATAAAGATAAGTTATCTCTTCGTTCTAGCTGGCGCAATTCTTGTCATTATTTTTTTTTCGGCCAACAGACATAGCTACATCCTGGTCACTACCCACGCTTTATACAATTTGTGGTGGCTGCCCCAAAAGTACCGCCGAGGACCTTGGGTTTGGGAGCCGTCACAAAAGACTGTAATCTGAATGCAGGAGAAAAGTTATCACCATACATAGAGATTCTCGCGATGATTTGAGTTAATTAGAAAATCAATTTGATGTCAATGACATGTTTTTGGACTGGTGGAAGCGAGGGCGAAAGTCCCACAGATTTAATTCGTGGCTTGGGGCGGTGTTTCTTCGTTGCCTCAATATCCTTTAACGAAATTTCAAGCACTCACCTACACAAGGAAAGATGCCCATCGTAAAAAAAAATCTATATAGCCGAATTTATAATATGATATGTAGTATTATGTGCTGCTATTTAGCAACCTTAATATACTTGGTAGATGTTGAGGGTTTTGACCACCTCAAGAGGGTTTGAAAGTGAGGAGGTATTCTATGACATAGAGCATGCTCTTAGCACTTCGCCTTTAGCCAAAAATGAGTCTAATATTCTAGTTATGTGATGCAAGACGCAACAGATATTAAGTTGATTAGAATAGATTTTTTTTGCTGGATGAGAGAATACTTAGAGGAAATTCAGAATATGTTGTACAGAATTTTGACACTAAGAAAAATTGTTTAACGATGCCAAAATTCATGTATACCCCGATTTCTTCTGTCTTCGGAAATGATGTGCATAAAAGGGATGAATCTACATTTTGCGTGACAAAATTGAGGTGTATGCACACAAACATGCCCATTCATAATGGGTAATGTGGATTTTTTAAACTTAGGAGTCTGTGTTGGGGTGGAATTGCAGTTACAACTCTACATCCAAGCCACGCCGGCTTGTCTTGCAGTGAGCTAGTAGTCAGTGACGCTGGCCAATGGTAGGCGTGGTTGTGCTGGCATACGCTGGCGCCAGCACACCATGCAGCATAGTTACGAGATTATCGATAGGGGCCAACGACAAGACTCGCTGGAAAATCGCCGACCACCCCCTTTCATCCGCAAATATTTAGAATCGCTGCCACGGAACGAAGAGCCAGATAACTAGTGAATGTTAGCCAGGTAGTTCGAGTCTGTACGCCATGCAGCTCCACTGTGTCACCGAGACGGCGCCGCAGACTTAGCCTCTAGAACACAGACAGGCAGCACATAGTAACCTTATAGTGAACGTAGCGGACTTTTGCTTCAACAGCATTAAGGATACGTGGACTATACAGAAGACAGTTTGTACCAGAGCACATAGAAACTTAAATAAGATAGCTCTTTCTTTATGAATAAAGAACGCAATTATTAATTGCACGCAGTTTGTGTTATAGAACGAGGATACCGGCAACCAACCAACATCCTCTCCTTGTTTCCCATGGTATAGCACTACAGAGACAACGAGACGACATAAAAGTGGCTCAATCGACCAGGTACTGCGGCTTAGTCTGTTGCGAGCAGCAGGTACAAAGAATGGTTCTGGATGGTTGGCTCTTCATGTACACAATACAACTGGTAGATGGCGCTGGAATACACTGGAGGTCACTGGCCAGTTTTTTAGTCTTGAGATGCCGTGTTCAAGCGAGCTAATGAAGATAACACTCAAAATAAATAAATAAACCGTACGATGTATTTCCCTTGTTTCTGTTGGCTAGGCTGCGACTTGTAACACGTAAATAGGTGTAATTGTGTTTCGTTCCCCAATGCTGTTCATATATGACAGATATCATGGATTTATAGCATAACTTCCCTAGGTCTTCTCCGTCCCTGATGATCCCCACTTTGATTATTGTCTTTTCCCCACCGTCATGGAACGCGCTGATACCTTGATCGCTCCACTTGCTCCTGGTCTCCAGTACTTGGGGCAGTTGCCCCCCTCTGACATTAACACTCCAATCACAGCACAAGACATTACACTTATCCTCTGGTCCAAATGCAACACGGCCCCTGGTCACGACTGTGTCACCTACTGCCACAGATGACCATACCCAACATCTTTGTCAAGATCGTGGTTACGCAGCAAAGAAAACGCTGAAGCTTACATCTCGATGGGTACCCCTCAAGGCCCTTTGTTCACTCTCATCCTCTTTAACATTTATGTTAATGATATGCTAGCCATCCGACGTTGCCAACAAGCGCAATATGCCGATGGTAAGGCACTCTGTGTGACCAGCTGCAACACGGACCATCTCATTGCTTGTCTCCAGAGGCAGGTGGGCGCGACAGTGATCTGGTGTCGTTCAAAGACGATTACCCTCAATGCTGCCAAAACTACGGCTGTCTACTTCAACAAACTGTGCCCAATCCTCCACCACATCACTACTGCATGCGTCCAGGTCCCATGGTCCCCTGATACCAAATATCTAGATGTGTGGATGGATAAAAGGCTGCTCTTCCATCGACATGTAGACTACGTCACCGAAAGAGGACAGAAGCTGATAAAAGCGTTTTACACAATGTTCAACAGCAGGGAAATGAACCTTGAAACCAAGCTCTGACTGTAACGGATGGTTGTTCACTCTTCCCTCACGTATGGCTCCACTGTTTAGGCCACAATTAGTGACTCCCGGATGCAGACCCTCCAGTGCCTCCAGAATAAGGTGCTTTGGTGGAGTCTGCATGTTACTCCCCTCATGGGGGTAGCTATCCTCCATGTGGAAACAAACATGCTCACTCTGAAGACGTCCATTCGAGAGAAGGCAAGCCATCCCTATGAAAAAGTGGGTGTCCTGTGCAACACAGTCGCTAGCTTACAGAATTCGCATCACAATTCCTTGGCACTGCCACCGCCACTTTGTTCCTCTAACCATCTTTGAGGAATCAAATTCAGACCACGGCTAAAGATAACCCTGTTGTAGCCACTAATGAAGTGTCAGTGTTGATACGACCACTGGATGTGTGTCGACCATCATACCGCCTCTAATGTCAGTACCTAATGTAGTTGTGCTACCTATCGCCTGCACCTTGAACTACCACCGTCAGAGTTTGATATGGGACTTTGGAATGACGTCATTGTAAGTTATAACAATTTTACCTCTCCGCCAAGACAGTAAGACTGAGATCCACCGGTGACGCTGCACTTCAACGTACCACAAAAAAAGCAGCACAGGATCATTGTTATGACTCGAAGTTTTTGATTGTATTGAAGTGTTCTTAATTAAGCGTACATCGTTAGTCAGTTATAGTGCTTTTCGTGTGCTCGCGGACGTATTTACGGAAGTATCTGTGCAATTGTGTTTTTCACGGAGGCATCGACTGGAGTGTGAAGGCGACTGCAGGCTGCTGCGGGTTCCCCATCTGATGACGACATGGCTCACGCCTAGGACATCGCATTGGACACTACGTTGAGTGACACTGTATCGCAACTACACTAAGACACGGTGAAACAAAGCCTGAAGGCTAGGTCTGTATCGGACAGAAAGGCTAATGATTGGAAGTGCTGGTCGGGCACTGGAATGAGCTGCACAAGCTACCCTTGTTACAAGAAACAGATGTGACGCCCTCCCTGGAGCGTCGGTGCACGAGCCTACGGTTGCCGACCCGCCACCCGCACCTCCTTCCGTGCCGAAGGCGCCGTAGATACCACCCGTAGTGATTTACAACTGTGAGAACCGTGTTAAGCTGTGCCGAGACCTTAAGGAATAGATATATTGTGTTTTACGAGCTGTACACAGGAAGATAGCGTAAAATTCTACGTTGACACCTTCGAAAATTACCAGAAGAAGCTGTTCAAATTTTGCAAGATTCAATAGTTACCATTTCACACATAGCAGGAAGTCACCAGCAGGTCTACGAAGGTGGTGGTAAAAGATTTTCCACCTTCGATTACTGTGGGGAAAGTGCACAAAGACCTACAAGAGCAAGGTTTTACCATAGAGGATGTACACCAGTTCAGGCATAAGAGGCAGGGAAAGCTCCGCCCATTGCCGGTGTACGCTGTGACACTACCAAAGGGGATAAACCTGATACCATCTATGAAGTTCGCTATGTGCTATCAACAAAAATGCAGGTGGAGGATTACCGCTCTCGCAATGAACCGTCCTAGTGTAAACTTTGTCAGCGTTGGACACACACGTTTAATTATTGTTGGCTACCGGCACGCCATGCATCCCAGTACCGAATGCACATTGTCTCCAGGTTCACCTCCTAAATGCGTGGGTAGCTACGGCCCGCATGCAGCTTCTTGGAAGGGTTGTAGCGAATTTCAGAAAGCTCTCAAGAAGTTCTTCACATCAACCTCTCGTCATGCACAACCACTGAGGGAACGTCCAACTGTTCGCGTTGGTGAGAAACTTGTAATGGCTGATATGGGTAGCCTGGCTGCTCAAAAAGCCCCCCTCAACTACCACAGGACCAGGTGTGGACTTCAACTACAACATGGTAGGGATGAGCATTTGCTTCAACAGTGCAGGATCTACTGTGTGACACTGGTCGTTCAAAACAGAGGGTGTCTCGGACAAAGAGCGGTTGTTGTGCTTAAGGAGGTGACAACTCAAATTTCTTAGCTGCACAGCTCATAGCACAAGATTTACATCATATCTTAGCACCTAACAGCAAGACGTTTATTGGTGGCGACTGGAATGCGAAGCATTCTACCTGGAATTCACATAACACCAACCCTAGGGGACTGGTGCTGCACCACCTGGAACAGGACTTTGGCCTGGAGATCTGGAGACATTTTGAGCCGACTCACACTCCCTCACCCAGCCATCAACCTCCAGATATCCTTGACGTTGTTATCACCCAAGAACTTGGGATTGACCCCCGTCTTGTTATTGTCAAAGAGTTATCGTCGAAACATGATCCTGTTCTGGTGTCTCTACTACTTACGAACCACCTACCGAACGAACGAGTTCACCAGGAAAATATCTGACCCAAGCTCAAGAGGTACTTAAATGACAAAATTGTGCCTACACTGGATGTTCAGACGATGGCCCAATTCGATTATGTCATAGATTACTTAAGGCGGAGGCTAAAAAAGGCCCACAAATTGTCGCCTGTAACGCTTCTTGAGCACGTCCAGACCTACTACCCATTGCTTCCTTACTTGAAGGACTACGGCTACAGAAGAACCGGTACCTGAAGTTATGGCAACGGCCTCGCAACGACCCAGCTTACCACCGATGGTGCATCGCCCGGAAAGGCAGCTACGACGGCGATTATTTGATTGGCGAGTAGAAACGTGGGAGGATAAGATGCCCTCCTACCTCTTACAAACCACAAAAGAATGGCGGTTAGTGACAAATTTTAGGGCTGACGCCATGCCCAAACGATCGTTTTAGATTCCTCAGGGATTAACAGAAGACCCACTCACAAAAGTTGAAACATTTGCGATGCCGTTTGAGCGACAAATGACACTTCTAGGGAGCTCGTGAACAGAGCCCAGAGAGACCACGAGTATGCTCCCAAACAACTCGTCTTCGGGTCATCACCGCTCCTGACCAGTTCCGTCCCCGTCTAATTTCACGTAGCGACGTTAGAACCATACTCAGGGAGCTAAATGGGAACAAAGCACCTGATGTTGACAAGATCAGCAACTTATACCCGAAGAACTTGCCACGTAAACCATTGGTTCCCTTAACAAGTATTTACAATGGCTATTCTCTTGACAGAGTATTTCCTCACTGCGTGGAAGATCGCCAAGGTATTTCCTGTTCTCAAACCACAAAAGGAAGTTACCCTGGTCACAAATTACGACCCATTAATGTTCTTAGTTGTCTGAGCCCAACCTTCGTGCCAGCCGCTATACCCGCATTCTTGAGTTGCACGCTGCCGTCCATATGGATACAGTGCTAGTAGCAGTTCGCAAACGGACGATGACCTTGCATAACAAAATAGACACTTCGCGTAACTCGGTGTACCAAATAAGAGGTCTGGGCAGGACAATACCATTCCCATGGCATCGGTATAAGTTACCACGTTTCTTGGTACTATGACATCCTAACCCATTCCACCAACCGGCGGTATCTTATGGACCGATATAAAGGCCCCAAGAAGTTGACCCCAAACGTTCATTCGTAATAAGGTGAACCCAAGCACCGAATTCCTTCCACTATGAACTCTGGATGGTCGTCGACGATGGCACTTAGATTTACAAAGTGCCAAAAATAAATAAATAAAAAAATAAAGAAAGAAAGAAAAATAAAAAATAACAGCACTGGGACAGTGGATCACAATTGTAATATTGTTACCCACCCTTATGTTCCTCCTAGCAGCTGTTCACTTGTAGATCGGTAGGACGCTACTTCCCTGCACTCCAGTGACAGTGTGCTGTCTTATTATTGCCATCAATTTCTTCCACATAGAACTAATAACGAAAATACCCTCTCTACATCTAGCAGTGATGGGACACTTGCACACTTAAGTGCTATTGACCATTTGAAAAACTAACAAAGAACGACGCACTTCCGGACTATCTCAAAAAGGCCGCAAGCGTATTTTCCAGAACGAAATGGGTGACGGCCTCTGGCTTGCAGAAATCTGTAGAGGGTGGAACAAACACATTCCATCTTCCAGAAAGGACTGGTGAACACCTGTGGGATTTAAATGCCGCCAACTACCTGAAACATCGATGGAAGGACGGTGCGATCTCGACTATTTTTAGGTGGGGGGAAGGGAGGTTTCTTTTCCCAGAGCCCTCTGGTGGCGGTAATGTGATGTAGGCTAGTCAGTCTCCAAATGTGAAGATGAGCATTGCCATAAGACAAAATTTTAGGAAATATTTTATAACACGATAACACCCAAAAATAAAGAAAAACCATCCTATTTCCTTGCACAGCAACGGCTCAGCACAGACAGAGCAATTTTTCCGACCAATTTTCCGGTGGAGGAGGGGTGTGGTGAAGCCCTCTCTTCCACAAGCTGATTAAATAAAGAATATGAAAATTGAATTTTATAAATAAATAATACATCGTCTGTTTTCCCCCAAAATTTTGAACTTTCTCCCAATTTTAACCCCAAAAATAACGAAATGAATAACATTTTGCAATAGGGTAACACCCAAAATGAAGTGAAAACCATCCTGTGTCCTTCCAGTCAAACATCTCAGCACAGACTGACCTTTCCCCCAACAGTTTCCAAGTGGGAAGGAGAGAGAGGATGGGAAGTGTGAGAAGGGAATATAAGTGTAGGAGGAGAAGTGGGGGAGGGGGGGAAACACATGATGTCATCAGCGTGATGTTGAGACATTTACACCAGGGGGAGGGGGCAGGGGGCAGGGGGCAGGGGCAGGTGGCACGGGGCAGGGGTGAGGGAAGAGTCCGCCGTCTCCAATAAATTAAAACAGAATCCCCCTTATTTCCCTACTGACATGCTCTGTTTTACTTTGGGACTGTAGAAGACTGCAATGATAGCAGTCGCCTCTGTCGATGGTGGATAGGTGTGACGTTAGATTACACAAAGATGTAACTGTGTAGCCCTGTTTCATCTTCTGAACTGAACGGTTCTTATTGCATGTCTTTGTTCTCGACACACACAAGTACTGAATTCATTAAATTCTGCGCAGTCTTCTTCCGAAACACCGGCATGTGATAACTGGTACCCAGTTGCTGTGTTCTGCAAAAAGATAGATCTTCCATTTCCAATATCTGTTGGCAGAGTCCCGTTCTTACAGCTTCAATTGTGGCATCGGAGGTTTCTTATTGCCACGATATAACTAAATTTCCACATCAGGAATAACAGGAATTTGAAGCTTTTCCTTTGTTACACGAGGAATGATTTTTCTGACATTGTAACGCTATTATTCATAGTGGCAGTTTGGCTTGCATAAAGTGCCATGGAGTGAGTTGATGGTAGACCGTCTAGTGACAAAAACCATCAGCCGAAATTTTCTGCTACTGCCTTTATGAGAGCTTCATTATTACCAGCGAAGTATCCTTGAACATTCACCTTAGTCGCGGAAATGGCGGCTGATGTTCTGAAACAGTGAAGTTCGTCATAAGAACAGCACACTGGAAAGTCATATACTTTCCCAATCAGTTCTTTCAGTAGCTAAATGAAACCACCTGCAACCTGTAATGTGGTCAGCTAATGTACTGTGTTGCCTGTAATCATACTTGCGGCCACGAAGCCACTTCTCACTCATTTCGTTGCATTTATCAAGTATAGTCTGTTTGAAAGCTTTTTTACCTTGATCACGATCAACTGTCCTGCATCAATTAACCCCACCCACGGGTATGATGGGCGTGTATGCTGACTCTTTCCATTAAGCAGTGCATATCACAGATTATAAAATGCTGAGGAGATCCAAAGGCGGAAGTTTGGAACGGATAAGTGTCTCTAGTGTGCAGTCCCAGATTCTCTCACAGTTTTGTGTTTTCTACAAACTTTGTGATACGCTTTTTCCACGTATACGTTGGCACACAACCTTTATGACAAATAATTATCGTATTTGAATCAGCCTGCTAGTACTCATGGAGCCCAGTATGTACTGCACCGTGCTCCCTCCAACCCCCACCACACTCCCCCACCCACTCGCCTTACTTGCAGTGACGATCGACTGAATTCTCTTGGTGGTTGTAGTAACCAACAATTCTCATTCTCTTACTGGCACAGGGTTTCCGGAATGTTTTTGTGATAGCACTTAGACATCTTTACAGTTCTACACAATCTCCAAGCTGCAAAAATAAAAGTCTTTAAAAAATACCTTAAAGGTATCCTACTGTCTAGCTACAATTGCCCAGCAGTGTCATAGTTGCACCCCCCCCCCCCCCCACCCCAGAGTTTGTTTACTTGCATACGTGTTGAGCAGATTCAGTGATAAAACTCTGGGTGTAACTCATTTCCACTTCATAGTTTACTACCACCAGACTACATGAAAGAAAGGAGCTAGAAGTCCTCTGCGTTAATATTGAGCCACGCTGCCTCCACAGCTGTCCATAAGTGCGAAAGTGTTGCCGGTTCAGGATATTGTGCACGAACTAACCTCTCGATTATAGCCATTAAATGTTCGATGGGATTCATGTCGAGAGATCTGGGTTGCCAAATCATTCACTCGAATTGTTCTGAATGTTCTTCAAACCAGTCGCGAACAACTGTTGCCAGGCGACATGGAGCATGGTCATTCATAAAAATATCATCGTTGTTTGGGAACACGAAGCCCATGAATGGATGAAAATGGTCTCCAAGTAGTCAAACATAACCATTTACAGTCAACGATCTGTTTAGTTGGATCAGAGGAGCCACTCCATTGCATGTAAACACAGCCCACACCTGCCACCAACATGTCTAGGCCACACTCGAATCTTATCATTTGTAATCGCGGCTCATCCGACCAGGCCTCAGTTCTACAGTCGTCTGGGGTCAAACCGATACGGTCACGAGCCCAGGAGATGCACTGCAAGCGATGTTGTGCTGTTAGCAAAGGAACACGTCGGTCGTATTCTGTCATAGACCATAAATGACAAATTTCGCTAGACTGCCATAAAAAATACTTTCGACGGGCGTCTAACATTGATTTGTGCCGTTATTTCACGCAGTGTTGCTTGTCTGTTATCACTGACAACTCTACGCAAACACATCTGCTCTCAGTCGTTAAGTGATGGCCGTAAGCCACTGCGTTGTCTGTGGTGAGAGGCATTGCCTGAAATTTGGTATTCTGGGCTGGGGATGGTGGTTATCGCTTACACAACCGGTTTTTGGTTATACCAGTTTTTTTTTCCATGTAGTTTAAACTGACTGCTAAAACTTCTAAGAAACAGGTTTCATAAATAACCGATTTTCAGTTTTTGTTCGTATTACTTCCTTTAATAAGCGTAGAAATCGAATAAAGGTTGAAATACTTTGACTCTCTCCTTTTCAAGATACGTAGAATCAAAACATTAAATTAAATTGGCAAATAAAAGGAAATTTAGTTCGTCCAATGTCCGCTGATTTTCTCGAAAAGTTGTAAGTAGTTGAATACTACAAAAATTGTTGAATACTACAAAAATCACCAGTATGCTCCCACTGTTTTTAATTTTTTGAAACTCTGCTAAAAGTCATGTTGTAATTGTGTTCGTACCACTATTTGGGCACTACGGATAGGCAGTGCTAAAGGGTAAAAACTGAGGTTGAAGAACTTCCAATCGTGTTAGCTCGTTTCTTTTCAAGGACTGCAAGCAGATAAAGGCGTGTGGCGAGGACACAGGCACCAGATCAGCTACTTTCTGTTATCAGTGTATACTATAAATGAATTGTTTATAAATTTTTAATTTATTACAGTTTCCGTAATTTCCTTACTCTTTCATTATTTCATAGAAACTGCAGACAAATCTTTAATCTTTTGAAGCAATTGAAGCATTGTACAGTACTTAATTGCTATGTAGCTTCGTAAACCCCCCCCCATGAACCATGGACCTTGCCGTTGGTGGGGAGGCTTGCGTGCCTCAACGATACAGATAGCCATACCGTAGGTACAACCACAACGGAGGGGTGTCTGTTGAGAGGCCAGACAAACGTGTGGTTCCTGAAGAGGGGCAGCAGCCATTTCAGTAGTTGCAGGGGCAACAGTCTGGATGATTGACTGATCTGGCCTTGTAACAATAACCAAAACGGCCTTGCTGTTCTGGTACTGCGAACGGCTGAAAGCAAGGGGAAACTACAGCCGTAATTTTTCCCGAGGGCATGCAGCTTTACTGTATGATTAAATGATGATGGCGTCCTCTTGGGTAAAATATTCCGGTGGTAAAATAGTCCCCCATTCGGATCTCCGGGCGGGGACTACTCAAGAGGATGTCGTTATCAGGAGAAAGAAAACTGGCGTTCCACGGATCGGAGCGTGGAATGTCAGATCCCTTAATCGGGCAGGTAGGTTAGAAAATTTAAAAAGGGAAATGGATAGGTTAAGGTTAGATATAGTGGGAATTAGTGAAGTTCGGTGGCAGGAGGAACAAGACTTCTGGTCAGATGACTACAGGGTTATAAACACAAAATCAAATAGGGGTAATGCAGGAGTAGGTTTAATAATTAATAGGAAAATAGGAATGTGGGTAAGCTACTACAAACAGCACAGCGAACGCATTGTTGTGGCCAAGATAGATACGAAGCCCACGCCTACCACAGTAGTACAAGTTTATATGCCAACTAGCTCTGCAGATGACGAAGAAATTGAAGAAATGTTTGATGAAATAAAAGAAATTATTCAGATAGTGAAGGGAGACGAAAATTTAATAGTCATGGGTGACTGGAATTCGAGTGTAGGAAAAGGGAGAGAAGGAAACGTAGTAGGTGAATATGTATTGGGGCTAAGGAATGAAAGAGGAAGCCGCCTGGTAGAATTTTGCACAGAGCACAACATAATCATAACACTTGGTTTAAGAATCATGAAAGAGGGTTGTATACATGGAAGAACCCTGGAGATACTAAAAGGTATCAGATAGATTATATAATGGTAAGACAGAGATTTAGGAACCAGGTTTTAAATTGTAAGACATTTCCAGGGGCAAATGTGGACTCTGACCACAATCTACCTCTAGATTAAAACTGAAGAAACTGCAAAAAGGTGGGAAGTTAAGGAGATGGGACTTGGATAAACTGAAAGAACCAGAGGTTGTACAGAGCTTCAGGGAGAGCATAAGGGAACAATTGACAGGAAGGGGGGAAAGAAATACAGTAGAAGAAGAATGGGTAGCTTTGAGGGATGAAGTAGTGAAGGCAGCAGAGGATCAAGTAGGTAAAAAGACGAGAGCTAGTAGAAATCCTTGGGTAACAGAAGAAATATTGAGTTTAATTGATGAAAGGAGAAAATATAAAAATACAGTAAATGAAGCAGGCAAAAAGGAATACAAACGTCTAAAAAATGAGATCGACAGGAAGTGCAAAATGGCTAAGCAGGCATGGCTAGAGGACAAATGTAAGGATGTAGAGGCTTATCTCACTAGGGGTAAGATAGATACTGCCTACAGGAAAATTAAAGAGACCTTTGGAGATAAGAGAACCACTTGTATGAACATCAAGAGCTCAGATGGAATCCCAGTTCTAAGCAAAGAAGGGAAAGCAGAAAGGTGGAAGGAGTATATAGAGGGTCTATACAAGGGCGATGTACTTGAGGACAATATTATGGAAATGGGAGAGGATGTAGATGAAGCTGAAATGGGAGATATGATATTGCGTGAAGAGTTTGACAGAGCACTGAAAGACCTGAGTCGGAACAAGGCCCGCGGAGTAGACAACATTCCATTGGAACTACTGACGGCCTTGGGAGAGCCAGTCCTGACAAAACTCTACCATCTGGTAAGCAAGATGTATGAAACAGGCGAAATACCCTCAGACTTCAGGAAGAATATAATAATTCCAATTCCAAAGAAAGCAGGTGTTGACAGATGTGAAAATTACCGAACAATCAGTTTAATAAGCCACAGCTGCAAAATACTAACACGAATTCCTTACAGACGAATGGAAAAACTAGTAGAAGCCGACCTCGGGGAAGATCAGTTTGGATTCCGTAGAAACACTGGAACACGTGAGGCAATACTGACCTTGCGACTTATCTTAGAAGAAAGATTAAGGAAAGGCAAACCTACATTTCTAGCATTTGTAGACTTAGAGAAAGCTTTTGACAATGTTGACTGGAATACGCTCTTTCAAATTCTAAAGGTGGCAGTGGTAAAATACCGGGAGCGAAAGGTTATTTATAATTTGTACGGAAACCAGATGGCAGTTATAAGAGTCGAAGGACATGAAAGGGAAGCAGTGGTTGGGAAGGGAGTAAGACAGGGTTGTAGCCTGTCCCCGATGTTATTCAATATGTATATTGAGCAAGCAGTAAAGGAAACAAAAGAAAAATTCGGAGTAGGTATTAAAATCCATGGAGAAGAAATAAAAACTTTGAGGTTCGCCGATGGCATTGTAATTCTGTCAGAGACAGCAAAGGACTTGGAAGAGCAGTTGAACGGAATGGACAGTGTCTTGAAAGGAGGATATAAGATGAACATCAACAAAAGCAAAACGAGGATAATAGAATGTAGTCGAATTAAGTCGGGTGATGCCGAGGGAATTAGATTAGGAAATGAAACGCTTAAAGTAGTAAAGGAGTTTTGCTATTTGGGGAGCAAAATAACTGATGATGGTCGAAATAGAGAGGATATAAAATGTAGACTGGCAATGGCAAGGAAAGCGTTTCTGAAGAAGAGAAATTTGTTAACATCGAGTATAGATTTAAGTGTCAGGAAGTCATTTCTGAAAGTATTTGTATGGAGTGTAGCCATGTATGGAAGTGAAACATGGACGATAAATAGTTTGGACAAGAAGAGAATAGTAGCTTTCGAAATGTGGTGCTACAGAAGAATGCTGAAGATTCGATGGGTAGATCACATAACTAATGAGGAAGTATTGAATAGGATTGGGGAGAAGAGAAGTTTGTGGCACAACTTGACCAGAAGAAGGGATCGGTTGGTAGGACATGTTCTGAGGCATCAAGGGATCACCAATTTAGTATTGGAGGGCAGCGTGGAGGGTAAAAATCGTAGAGGGAGACCAAGAGATGAATACACTAAGCAGATTCAGAATGATGTAGGTTGCAGTAGGTACTGGGAGATGAAGAAGCTTGCACAGGATAGAGTAGCATGGAGAGCTGCATCAAACCAGTCTCAGGACTGAAGACCACAACAACAACAAGCTTCGTAAAAATACCTCCAGACTAGGGATGGTGCCATTCTGCAATACAATACGTCCGGCGACGACAGCGAGAAACTACCGTATGGCCAAGTGGATCCATCTCTTGCACACTGCAAGTACAAGCGCACCTCAGGTAACGACACAGGCCAATAGGGACATTATTGAAGAGAAGACATTTTAACATGGAAGCTGCTTTTTATTTACCGGCTGACTAATTTTGGACTTTGCCCATTTTCACTAGCCATCTTTTACATGGAACTACACTTGGTGTGATCAGGTGTATAGAATGCGGATAGTAAAGATATCAGTGATTAAATGATTCATGTGGTAACTATGGTAATTACAGTACTTACGTATTTGTATTTTAGGTATGGTTGGTGTGGACAGTTCTGTTTATGCCATCACACGTTAATGTATCTCACATTCTGCATCGAAAGATCTCACAGATTAGTTCCAGCTTACAGTATTATGTTACTGTAAGGAGCAATATATATATATATATATACTTTTCATAATTGTGGTACCTTTGTTATCCAGCATGACGTGAGACATATGACAACAGTATTGTGTACTACACGGAAAATTTGTTCTCATTGGATTACACTGAGTATCACGCTGTCTTATTTATCGTACGAGGGTGAGTCAAATGAAAACCTTAAATTTGTAATAACAAATCGAAATTTTGCGCCGTTATCCTGAAGTTGGTAAGCGTGCTACAAACAGCGTGCAGAACGGCCTGTACGTGACAGTATAGTGCAGATGCACACATACCGTCGATGCACTCCAGTTTCACAAAGTGTCTGCAAGATGGGTGCCACGGCAGCTGACTTCTGAAATGGGTGAA
The DNA here is from genome assembly GCF_023864275.1 of Schistocerca cancellata. NCBI lineage: Eukaryota > Metazoa > Arthropoda > Insecta > Orthoptera > Acrididae > Schistocerca > Schistocerca cancellata. The sequence continues at coordinate 312,202,028 of NC_064626.1, forward strand.
CGACGTGTTGATGCTTGCGAAGAACTTCTTCGGCGCTTTGAACGAGAAGGTGATTGCTTCCTTGCAAGAATCGTTACTGGGGACAAGACCTGGGTTCACTTCCACCAACCGGAAAAGAAGAAAGCGAACAAGGAATTGCGCCATTCCTCATCGCCAAAACCAAAGATGTCTCGAACAGAACCATCTGCAGGGAAGGTTATGCTGACTCTCTTTGGGACGAAAAAGGCGTCATTTTGGAGGATAACATGCCTAGAGGGACCACTGTCACCAGTACATCATACACAGATCTCCTAAAAATCATCTGCGGCCTGCAATCAAATCAAAGCGACGTGGATTGCTGTCAGTAGGTGTCCTTTTGCAACATGACAATGCAAGGTCCCACACTGCAACAGTTGCAAAAATCACAGACCTGCATTTTGAGTGTCTTCCTCATCCACCACACTCACCCAAGTGATTTCCATATGTTTGGACCACTCAAAGAGGCAATGGGAGGAAAGAAGTTCCGTTCTGATGAAGAGGTACGCCACGCGGTGCAGGAGTGCTTGCGCGGACTACCAAAAGAATTTTTTTCTAAAGGAATTTATGCACTTTGTAAGCGCTGGAGGGCTTGCATTGAGAGTGGGTGAGATTATGTTGAAAAGTGATACAGCTTTGTACCACTTCTGCACATTAAATAATGTTTAAAAAATATTTAAGATTTTCATTTGACGCACCCTCGTAATTTGGTAGGTTTCGATGCAAAGAATTTTATTGTGAGGTCTTATACAATCCCTGGTATTTTCAGTACATGGCGCTTGTATTAATATCACTGACTACATCCAGTGTGACACAGTTTTCCCATCCAATATAGTTGTACATAAAATTTTCGTTACCCTTCAATAATACTTGAGAGGAAACGCATTATCTCATTCGTATTTCAATGGAATCCGTATACAACATTACAACAGCATCACAATATATAAAGATATTGTAACAGTAATAACAATATTATCGTATGTGGAGTTCATTGGAAAAGCACTAATCACAATACATCAAACGAATGCTAATTTTACGAATAAGAATTACTACTTTTTTAAAAAAGGTTTACTAAAAAATTAAAAATTTTAGTTCTACTGCTATGCCTAACTCATATTTCGGTTTTTATTCGGTTACCAGTAAAAAATAAAAATATTTGTTATTACCGAGACCAAAAAAAATACCAAAAAATACCGTTTATTCAGAAATAAAATACCGGTCGGTTTTTCCCGTCTCTACTCTCGGCTTTATCTTGATACTGTGGGTCTCGGAATATTGAATTCCTTAACGATTTACGAAATGGAATGTCCCATGCGTCTAGCTCCAGCTACCAGTCCACGTTCAAAGTCTGTTAATACTTTCGTGCGGCCATAATGACGTCGGACACCATTTCACATGAGCCATCTGAATACAAATGACAGCTTCGTCAATGCACTCCCCTTTTATACATTGTGTACGCGATACAACTGCCATCTGTAGATGTGCATATCGCTACCTCATGATGGTTGTCACTTCAGTGTATGTTAGTTCCACCACGAGGCTTCAAACGGGGAATGTCAAAATTATTTTGTCCCCACCATCTGGTGAACCTCTAGACAATATCTCGGTAATGTCTGCGAATCTGAGAAAATTGATTTATTACACTCCTGGAAATTGAAATAAGAACACCGTGAATTCATTGTCCCAGGAAGGGCAAACTTTATTGACACATTCCTGGGGTCAGATACATCACATGATCACACTGACAGAAACACAGGCACATAGACACAGGCAACAGAGCATGCACAATGTCGGCACTAGTACAGTGTATATCCACCTTTCGCAGCAATTCAGGCTGCTATTCTCCCATGGAGACGATCGTAGAGATGCTGGATGTAGCCCTGTGGAACGGCTTGCCATGCCATTTCCACCTGGCGCCTCAGTTGGACCAGCGTTCGTGCTGGACGTGCAGACCGCGTGAGACGACGCTTCATCCAGTCCCAAACATGCTCAATGGGGGACAGATCCGGAGATCTTGCTGGCCAGGGTAGTTGACTTACACCTTCTAGAGCACGTTGGGTGGCACGGGATACATGCGGACGTGCATTGTCCTGTTGGAACAGCAAGTTCCCTTGCCGGTCTAGGAATGGTAGAACGATGGGTTCGATGACGGTTTGGATGTACCGTGCACTATTCAGTGTCCCCTCGACGATCACCAGTGGTGTACGGCCAGTGTAGGAGATCGCTCCCCACACCATGATGCCGGGTGTTGGCCCTGTGTGCCTCGGTCGTATGCAGTCCTGATTGTGGCGCTCACCTGCACGGCGCCAAACACGCATACGACCATCATTGGCACCAAGGCAGAAGCGACTCTCATCGCTGAAGACGACACGTCTCCATTCGTCCCTCCATTCACGCCTATCGCGACACCACTGGAGGCGGGCTGCACGATGTTGGGGCGTGAGCGGAAGACGGCCTAACGGTGTGCGGGACCGTAGCCCAGCTTCATGGACACGGTTGCGAATGGTCCTCGCCGATACCCCAGGAGCAACAGTGTCCCTAATTTGCTGGGAAGTGGCGGTGCGGTCACCTACGGCACTGCGTAGGATCCTACGGTCTTGGCGTGCATCCGTGCGTCGCTGCGGTCCGGTCACAGGTCGACAGGCACGTGCACCTTCCGCCGACCACTGGCGACAACATCGATGTACTGTGGAGACCCCACGCCCCACGTGTTGAGCAATTCGGCGGTACGTCCACCCGGCCTCCCGCATGCCCACTATATGCCCTCGCTCAAAGTCCATCAACTGCACATACGGTTCACGTCCACGCTGTCGCGGCATGCTACCAGTGTTATAGACTGCGATGGAGCTCCGTATGCCACGGCAAACTGGCTGACACTGACGGCGGCGGTGCACAAATGCTGCGCAGCTAGCGCCATTCGACGGCCAACACCGCGGTTCCTGGTGTGTCCGCTGTGCCGTGCGTGTGATCATTGCTTGTACAGCCCTCTCGCAGTGTCCGGAGCAAGTATGGTGGGTCTGACACACCGGTGTCAATGTGTTCTTTTTTCCATTTCCAGGAGTGTAGTATTAACAGAGTAATTAAAACTGATGGCTTGTTAATTATTAATCAGCCGGTCTGGGTTTCTTATCAGTCACTTGGAATTTTCTTAGGAGTTAGAATCTGTGATCGGAATTAAAGGATTAATTTTACTTCTCTCTACCTTGTGGTAGGGACTGGTCTGGACAAACGCTGTTTCCTCGCGATGTGCGTTATGTGCTTGACAAAATCACTGAGTCACAATTTCAACGAAATCCGTACAGAAATGCAAAACACGAAATATAATGAATATGCCGTTACTAATCAATATTGGTGCCGGAGGAGTAACACATATTTCCAACAATGTAGGCACTGCTTTTCTAACGTGACTGCATTCTGGGACATTTCATTGATCATCACAGTTCGCGGCACGTATTTCATTTCACTAAATGCCTATTCAGTTGGTTTGCTCAGTACGTCTACGGATGTGTGCATCCGCAGTTCTCCGCTAAATCCATTTCCTCTGTGGTGGTTTCCCAGATACCAAGTGAGAGAACCTCTCGTTATTGCGCTCAGATCTGATAGAAGGAAACATCATTAACGTGAAACAACGGAGTAAGGTGGTCTAATGGGTGAAGGTAACTGCCTTTGCAAAGTATAAGATCAGGGTAAAAGTGCCGGCCTAAGGCAAATTTCCGTTTTTAACGACTGATTCATTACCCGAGAGTATTCCGGAAGCAGTTGAATTCTGTAGAGGTGACGCATTGCGTTGAGGTTTGTAACGTTATTTTTTAATTTTTCTTAGTAAATCCCCCAAATTGAATAACGCGAAACAGTTTCATTTTGTCGCCTTGGTACGACGAAAAGTATAGGCAGAGCCAATAAAAGGTTCAGAGAGGTGTAAGAGCAATGCTTTTATAAGTTCAGAGAGGTCTAAGAGCAATGCTTTTATAAGTAGTAGTAAAGAAAGTATATCTTTGTATTTTTTTGTAGATAAAAGGCATGATGTCTATTTGATCTTATTATTTTGTTGGATGTCACCTAGACATATCAGCACTGAACGTGTCATGATAATTATTCAAAAATTATGTTTCAAAATATATTAACGAGAAAATCGAATAATCTTAAATGTGGCTATCATTAAAACGGAATCGATTATTTTCATGTTAAAAATTCTAAGCATCATTTGGTTCCAGTTTATTCCCTACAATTTTTAAAATTGAACCTGTAGAATTAAGAGACGAAGTCCTAATATTGCACTAAATGACATTTTCATATAGTGAATAGCGTTTAATAATCACACTGTCGCGCAATTATTAAACGGATCGATTCCATATAAATAATGAGCCTAGCTGATATTTTCTAATTTCTTAAAGTATTAATAATATATATTCAGTTTAATGTTATGGATAGATGTAATTTGGGTCTTGCATTACTGTGTTTTCAAAAACTTGTGTTATCTTTTTCATATCTTGGAACTGAATGAGAGAGAGAGAGATATTATACGGAAAACGAAGCTATTGACCGAATCCATTCAGGAGATAACATGAAAATTTTTCAATTTTATTTGAAATAAAAAAAATTGGAAAACAACACCCTCTTGGTTGCGGCACTAGCAACGAAAGGTAGTTCTGCCACTTATCTTCGCGTGTTTCATGTGGTAGGACATGATATGTGATGAAATGTGCCCAAAATTAGCGTAGAATATTTTTTATACATTTTTATATACGTAGGATTTAGAAATTTTCAATTGAGAGGACGGTCGACAAGATGGCCGAAATATAATCCAGAACTTTGATTAGCATTATTAGATTATTTTATTGTAGCTCATGCGTTACTGCTTATTTCAGTGAAATAACGGAACTGACTTTATCGTAATAGCTAATATATTAGCAAGTTTCAAAACTATCCCAGAATTATTTTAATTAATTATATATGGGGAAAGTCGGAAGGCCTAAAGAGAGGTCTTCCGCAGAGGATAGCGACGTGGAGTCGGAAGTTGACGAACAAGAAATACCACGCACCTCAATCGGAAAGGTGGTGTGTGTGACATACGAAACTGACAGCTTTCAGAATCAACAGAAGCGACAACTTCATCAAACCCATTACCTGGACTTTTGGAAAGATATTAAACTCGAATTTAGAACATATGAATACGAATTTGGACTTGTAGCATCTGAAGTACATAATTAAGGAATTGCACAGTTACGTGTAGATAAAAATACGAACATTGAATGTATAGCATCTGAAATACATACTAAAGTAACTGCACAGATAAGTTCAAATATGAATACGAATTTTGAACGTGTAGCATCTGAACTAGAAACAAGAATTAATTTTCAGTTAAAAGAAAACTTTTAGAGTATGAGGCCATAAATTTTCGAACTTAACGAAAGCGTATAGAGATATGCTGGAGCTGTGAGTTACCTGTCTCAGTCTAGTTAATCAGATAAAAGCAGCTCACGCAACTTTAGATGGAACCGTTCAGCAGCTCGCTGGTCATGTACGGGAGATTACTCTTGAACAAGAAGAACAAATACAGGAAACGCTTAAGGAAAAGAGCAATAAGAAAGCACTTGATTACGTTACCTGGTTAAAAAAAAGGGACGACCAGTTTAGAGAGTGCTTACAGAAAGAATTACCGGTAATAGTACAGCAAACTACTAACGAGGCTTTGTCAGGACGGACAGACTCTAACGAAGCGGACGGCACTAAATCGTCACAATGGCGTGATGACATGTCTAAAGAAGTAAATTAAATTAAAAGGCAACTTACTCTGGTAAAATACGTTGTCAAAGATGCAACGCCTATTGCTGTTCGAACCGCTGAAACGTACATTGTTCCGCCGCGAGGTGCGGATGTAAACAGATGTGACACAGAAAATGACAGACCGTCAGGAAGTCATTTATCTAGTGACACGAGGCCGCTAGGTAGACTGTACCCTACACGTAACTAGGAGAGTCTTATGAAATACAGGCAATTTCAGATATTCATCCCTGAAAACAAATCCCTCACCCAGTTATTTTCATCAAAAGGCTTCGTGGCGTGATGCCAAAAACGTGGAGGGATGATCAATTTGTCAATTTTGTGTATACACACATTCAAGGGGGTGGCACCTGTTGGCCAGTGAAACAGCAGATTGGTATAATACTTACGCATAATGCGAGAGGAACTTCCTAAACAAATATTAATTTACTAAAATTCAGGAGAGCCTTCGAAGAGAAGCATATAATCCTCAGCCTCATAATAGTGCTCAAGGCAACCTCTGGAGGTATTTTGAGAAATACTGGGTTGAATGCATGTCACAAGAGACGATGTGACTTTTAAAAAGTAAACTCTGTGTACTTATCAAGGAAAAGCTGATACATGTACGCGACACTGACGCAGTTATTTTCATGTCAATCCTTGATTCTATTGACCTCTTACATGAAGAGACTAAGTTAAATAACGTCAACGGTAGCAGTGTATCTGTTACGAACGATAACATTCATTGTTGTTATTTTGGTCTTCAGTCCGAAGAGTGGTCTGATGCAGCTCTCCACGCAACTCTATCTTGTGTGAGCCTCTTCACCTCCGAATAACTACTGCAACCTACATCCTTCTGGATCTACTTACTGTATTCATCTCTTGGTCCCCCTCAACAATTTTTACCCGCCACACTTCCCTCCAGTACTAAATTGGTGATCGCCTGATGCCCCAGAATGTGTCATAACATTCTTTTAGTCAAGATGCTCCACCAATTCCTTGCCTCCCAATTTTATTGAGTACCTCCATATTAGTTACAATATCTGCCCTCCTAATCTTCAGCATTCTTCTGCAGCACTACATTTCAAAATCGTCTTTCTTTTCTAAACTCTTTATCATCCATATTTCATTTCCATACACGCATACATTCCGGACGAATACTTTCAGAAAAGACTTCCAAACACTTAAGTCTGTACTCGAAATTAACAAATGTTTCTTTATCAGAAACGCGTTTTTTGCCACTGCCAGTCTGCCTTTTATATCCTCTCTACTTCGACTATCATCAGTTGTTTTGCTGCCCAAATTGCAAAACTCTTCTAGTACTTTGTCTCATTTCTTAATCTAATTCAATCAGCATCGCCTGATTTAATTCTACTACATTCCATTATATTTGTTTTGCTTTTGTTGACATTAATCTTACATCACCCTACTAAGACACTGTCCATCCCATTCAACTGCTCTTCCAAATCGTTTGCTGTCTCTGACAGAGTCACAATATCGTCAGCAAGCCTCAAAGATTTTATTTATTATCCCTGAACTTCATTTTCTGCGCAGAATTTTGCATTGGTTTACTTTACTGCTTGCTCAATGTACAGATTGAATAACATCGGCGATAGGCTATAACTCTGTCTCACTTCATTCTCAACTATTGCTTGCCTTTCATGTCCCTCGACTATTTTAGCTGCCGTCTGGTTTATGTACAAGTTGCAAATAGCATATCTCTCCATGTATTTTATCCCCGCTGCCTTCAGAATTTCGAGGAAAGTGTTCCAATCAACGCTGTCAAAAACTTCCTCTAAGTCTAAAAACGCCATAAACGTAGGTTTGCCTTTCCTTATCCTATCTTCTTAGGTAAGTAGTAGGATCAGTACTGCCTCACGTGTACCTAAGTATCTCCGGAATCCATCGTATCTTCCCCAAGGTCAGCTGCTACCTGTTTTCGCATTCATCTGTAAGGAATTCGTGTTAGTATTTTGCAACCGTGACTCATTAAATCGATAGTTCGGTAACATTCACGTCTTTCAGTAACTGCTTTCTTTGGAATTGTAACTGTTATATTCTTCTCTAAGTCTGAGGGTATTTCGCATGTCTCATACATCTTGCACACCAGACGGAAGAATTGTGTCATTGGCTGCCTCACCCAAGGCTATCAATAGTTCTGACAGACTGTCATCTAGTCACGAGGTCTTGTTTCGACTTAGGTCTTTCAGTGCTCTGTCAAATTCTGCTCACATTATCATATCTCCCATCTCATATTCATATACGTCCTCTTCCACTTATATAACATTTCATTGAGGTTCATCTTTCTTTTGCAGACCCTCCATATACCCTTCCATCTTTCAGGTATCCTTATGATAATTATAATAGGAACGGCAAAGGAAGAAAAGATGGCGCGTCAACGACGGGTCAAAATGATACAGATTAGCTGTCAGGTGATGGCGTAAACTCGCCAAACACAAGCATCGGCGAAATGATGCGAGGTAAATTCCTGCGTATTTTCAAATCGGGAATAATTCACAACCTCACTGGAATAATGGTCAGTCTAGTAACTAGCATACAAACACTGCAAATAAGATCCAGTCAACTGGTAAAACAAACCAGCGCTCCTGCATCTGAAAATGTGGCAGCGTAAAACTAGCGACAACACCTGTCTGCAAGACTGACTGAAGTCGTAGATGAGAATCGACCTGGTACCTCAGGTTCGTCAGACTAGGTACGATACGGACGTGACGGAAACTGGGAGTAAGTCGAGCGAGGATTGATAATCGACACAGGGGCATCCATGAATGTTAAGTCCCTCGAATTGCCTAAGAAGATTTGTGAATTATTTACACCTCGTACCCCCCCTCCCCCTGTTAAGAAACTTTGAACATCGGGTGCTATTTGTGCTAAATCAAAGAATATCCACATGGAAGTTGAGACAGCAAATAGAGTCATAAAAGCACCTTCCTTGTCGTAGAAAGTTTATTAGTGAGCTGCATTTGAAGAATAGGATTCCTAAACGAGAAAAACTCATTTTTCGAACTCTCTTGTGTTAAATGTTCGTTTCATGTACACGGGAAAGAGTTGGGATTACCCTTCATAAAAAGTAAAGCAGGCCACAGTAAGTTTGGACAAGGTGTTAGTATTAGGTTTGTGGGTGTAAAGGTATTGGTACATGGACAGAAACTTCACCTTCTTCTCAGAGGACATAAATTTAAAAAATACAATAATGTGCAGGCCTGTAAAGCTCACATTACAGAAAGAACAGCAGAATCTATGTATCTAGATAATCGGCGACATGAAAAAGCCGGTATTCTCAAAGGTTATGAATACAAAATGGAATTGATCCCGCGAGAGACGTATTTCCGTGGGCCCTATGAGAGACAGTTACTAAAGAGATAGCATGTATGCTATGTTTTTATTTTTGTATGATCAGTTACGTAAGTCTTTTAATTTTTATATATGGGTGTTACTGTCAAACAAATGTCAAAGCACAGTAATGCTGCAGGTCATAGTAATGCTGAAGAAGTAATTTCAAAAAGGAGAAAGTTTGTATTTGTACATAGTGAAATGTATGTCACTTATTAGATTTCTATGCAGAAGCATCTCTTTTGTATGAGTCAAAGTAACAAGAATCTTTGGAAACACTAAGAGTCAATGCTCTGTATCTTTTAAAGAAGTCATGTAAATATAAACTGCTTCTAACTCATTTCATTGTTAGTGTTCTATGTAAATGGTACAGGAATGGCATGAGTCATTTGTATATAATTATAGATGTACGTAGTAATAATAAGTCAGTCTTCATGTTATGTTAAGTTAACATTTTACTTTTTCAGCTGAAATGAAATGAAGATTACATCATCAGTTCTGTAACATGGTAATAGCTATTCACCCTGCTTCAGAGAAAATGGAAACAAATTGCATCGCCAGTGTTGTAGAAAATCTTGCTAACCCTTTGCGGCAGGGCTGTGTTGTTGTTAAAGCTATCGTTCAGTCCATCTACCTCGATAGGATTCTTGCCGATGTCCCTTCACTCTGTAGTAACAGATACGTGCTAGGCAGTGTAAAGCAGCGTTGATGAAACCACTACCTAACACCTACCACACAGAGGCCGCGTAGCTCTGGTTTAAAGTCAGTTCCTGAAAGTTTATGGTTAAAAAATCGGACGTTCGGGATATTCAGTCTACTTGCAGAAAAGCTTTTAAAATTAGATTAACTCTGTTTTTTATTTATATTGAAACACATGTAATAGCTATCAAGTCCGTATTTAATATGGTGAAACGTTATCATTGAAAGTTCACTGTCTGTATAACAAAAATTCACTCGAAAAGCAGCCAGAATTTTAGCAAGTCCGACCCGACTAATTTTCGCGTTCTACCAGTCACAGACCCACAACTATTCGCGAGTTAAACATTCGGCCGTTACATTGGTCTTCTTCGTAAGAAGTGCTCGCCAAAATATTCCGTACAGAGCACAAAACACGCCACGTGGAGTTGTTACTACGACCAGAAAGTTCACACTCTCATACCTGTCAAAATATTTAACTTAGAAACACCAAAGTTTCATTAAAGTGTTCATAACTAAATGTTCAAATGTGTGTGAAATCTTATTGGGACTGAACTGCTAAGGTTATCAGTCCCTAAGCTTACACTCTATTTAACCTAAATTATCTTCAGGACAAAGACACACACCCATGCCCAAGGGAGGACTCGAACCTCCGACGGGACCAGCCGCACAGTCCATGACTGCAGCGCCTTAGAACGCTCGGCTAATCCAGCGCGACTGTTCGTAACTCCAGTCGCTTCAGTCACGATATGTTCGGACCGAAATTAGCTCACTATTTCCTCACTTTATAGAGTATTTTTAAGGAGCGATCTAGCATCGTGTTATCCGTAGGCCGGCTGGCAAGCGACTCTCTCAAGGTGCTCTCCTTTCTGGCCACTCCTCTATTCGCTCGGGAACAGCTTAATTCGGGTTGGCTGTTGATATAAACGACCAATCAGGACGTTCCTTCCTGATCATTCTCTCGGCAAATCTTGCCTTATCCAATCGATAATGTGAGAGTAATTAATTTAGCAAAACAATTTTTTTGTTATGTTTAATCAACATAAGCAAAGTGCGAAATATTCTTCAAATTGTTAACTGAACTTTTCCGCCTCTAAGTTCCATTTGTAACGCCGGAAATGCATATCCTCCTATCTATTGTACTATAAATTTGTTTTCCTTATTTTTGTTACCTGAATATATGGCATTTCTGTGTCTTTACATATTGTAATTGTTTTACTATTTGTATATATATATTTATGCATTTATGTCGATGTATGATTGGTTGTTTTGTAAATATTATTTCTATTTTTACGCTGGGTCTTGCCTAGGGAAAACTATGCTATCGAACGAATACATCGATAGGTCGTGTGGAGAACCAGAGTGTTTAGGATCTTTGGTAGTGTTAACTCTGTCGCGTGGAGCGCGGGCAGAGAGGGAGTCTGGCGGGAGTAGCGAGTGGAACAGGTGTGTTGTGTGAAGCTCCCGCGAGTTGCCGCGCTTTCGGGGTTTGGCAGCATGTAATTGCGCTCGACTTGCGATGATAGTTTCTGACATGGTGTCGCGGACGGGAAACATTAGCTAGCGCACATCAAGAGCCCGTTTCGTCTGGTGACCGTGTCGAGAAGAAGGCGCGCCAACATCCAGCTTCTGCAACAGCGACGGCCGACAATGAGTGACTGTCGCCACCTCTTCGATCGACGGCTTCAAACCTTCAATCAACCGACAAGGAAGACTGGACGCACGTAAAGTTTTAGAACTGTATGGCAGACCTCAGCTTTTAAAACTGTTCAAATCACAAAATTACAGCAACTTAGCATGAACCTTTGTTGCTCATTGTCCCAATTGCATTACCAAGCAGAGTCCCTTCCTTTTCCGGAATGAACCCGAGTGTCGTTGAAATTCAAACGCCAGCATTAAAGTAACATTATCCTATTTCACTGCTTTAATTTCAAAGTTAAGTTAAGGTATTCATAGCTGGCTACAATATTCAGATTACACAAGCACAAATTAAGAGTGAGAGTTTTGTTACCGTATTTTAGCTTACCTGTGACTGCAGCACAGCTTGGTACGTACTAAATTTTACTATTGTTAATTGTTCAGAATCATTTAATTCAAGTTCAAAGTTAAATGATTGAAATGATTGTTGAGGTAGTCCAAGACTAACCGTATTTGACTGAATTTCGATGTGCTTCAGAAAGAAAGATCACTATTAACTTCAGTCACTAAATTAACTTTCGATTTTCCTGTTTTATTAATTCTTTTGCTAAATTAAATCAGAGTGTAGCGAAATTTATTACTTCTGACAAACTTTCAGTTTTCACACTACACGTGTCAACCTTCAGTTGCCACACTTCTAGTGCTAATTATATGTGTAATAACCTTTCTTTTTCAGTTACTATAGCAATTGTCCTTAGGACTGGCTACCGTAATTTCCCCCAAATCTCAAATATCTAATTACCGCTAGTTAATTGTTAACGTAACGGCCGCACATTTACTTTCTTTATTAACTTTACCGCTTTTCAAAATTAATTTCCACCAGTTTCATTTGCATTTTTCCTTTCATTTAAGATGTAAACCTTTCCTCCCTCTTTACCGACAGATTAACTTCGGTGACGATTGCTTTTCCCAATTTTCCATTAGGTACACGCGGTTTAATTTTTCACTGTCATTAAGGTCGATAAGTGAGGGGGAGGTTACACATTCTGGCTGCTTTTATACAAAAGCATGCTCACACAGACATACGTCACCTGAATCGTGATTGCAACATAACTTTCCCACGTTTCGTTTGTGCAAGGTTTTACGTAAAATGAAATACTAAATTTTAACGTATGTTACACATATACTCTCTCAATAATTCTCACGCACTCACACAAAAAAATATAATGAAATAATAATTTCGACCGATTTTTGTATTACGTAACGTAAAGTGGATAAAGTTTTAAAAAGAAAATTCTAATTAATTGATTTTTATGCACTGACAGCTTTGTAATGGCTTCAAATGATAATGAAAGTCAATCTGTTATTGTTCCTATCTTGGTTTTTAAAAAACAAGCGCAGGTTTTAGGACTTTTAGGTAATTCTATTTATCTTCGGAGCTATAATAAATAAAAATCTGACAGCACAATTCCATTAATAACGAAAAGCTGTGTATCAAATTTGAACAAAATCGGATAATAATTAATATGGATTATTTAGATTCGCAGAGGATATGAATCTTCGTATCGACTGAACGTTACGCTATGCAGTTCTCACGGCAGCTGTGCTACGAGCAAAGCGGAAAAAAAGCCATCCTGAAGCCATCATACTAGACGACTGTATGCCTTACTGCAAAGGATGTTATCTCGTAATAACGTGCTGCGTTACACCTTCCTCTAATGTTAACACTGTTATCGAAGTGAAGGGAATTCGTATACAGTATTGGAGCGGCATCTTTGGAGCGGACAATAATGTCAAGGGATGTATGATCTCGTCAAACTAAATCCTAATAGAAAAAGGAAGGTGAGTGAAATAAAAAGATATGAATCTGCTATTTAGCATCTCGCAGAAGCAACGGTTATCACTTCTATCTGTTTCATCCTCACTGACCGTATTGTTGACATCAACTTTTGATGAATGTCAAGAAAATGATTTATTTTAAGAGAGGTGCACCTGCGCTCTTTCATTGTATTGAGAATGTAAGTTAGTGCTTATAACGTAAAGCCTGTCACGAACATTTTGTTCACGGCTATTGCATTGTTGTCTGTAATAAGTATATCGTTAATGTTATGATCGAATGGGCGTTCTTCATCCGAAAACGACAGGGTGAATTATTTATGCTACTGAAATACCGCACAACAGTCTATCTGTAAGCCATTTTGGGATACAGCTATGGATTATGTATCATAAGAGATAAATGGAAATTAATAAAGCTTGCGTGTCAGTTATCTCAGTGCGTGTCCTAACATGATGTCACATTGTGATACGTACAGAATTGCAATCAATCATGTCGCGTGTCTGACGCGACGCAACGACGCCTGCTGTCTGCAGTGTTGTTCAGATCATTGAGTAAGCAACTGCTGTTTATTATACTAGTGCGAGTTCATGAGACGTCAGTTCAGTAATTCTGACTCGCCAGTGCGAACTTATCCTGTAACAACTCTCTGTTTTGAAAGTGCAACGTCGACATGTTTGTACTGCGGCATTAGACCATTGCAGTTGTGAAATGTGTGGTTACATTTAGTCTTTGAGAAAGCAGTCGTGTTACGTAAAGTGTTGATTTACTTGCTAGAGATCACTTGATTACACTTTATTGCCGAGGTAATGTCCAGATTAACTAATGTAGTGATTTACTTGGTGGATATCAGTACTATAAACTGATATAACCTCTTCTGGCAACAAGCCTAAAACATTTACTAGCATACTCGTAAATTTTACACAGTGGACAAAAGTCACTTTGGACGGCAAGACTTCCTGAACAGACGTTGCAGCTAGTTCCTTGGTGTGAGCAACAGGGAAGGTCGCACAACTTTTACTAAGAGTATATCTAGGAAAGTACTTACCAATTCATGTCAAATAGCAGATTTATAATGTACGTGCTCTCGTATCGTGGACTTATTTTGTAATTCTTTCCGTTCAAGTCGAACAGCGACTGCAGAAATTAAGTCTTTTGTTCCTCTTCTTATAGCCATAAAAAGCAATAGAACGCTCTTTCGTGCGTAATAACAGTAATCGATGTTCCTGGCGAACGTGCTGCTTTTTTCCACTTGACGTGAATTTCCAAACTGGTGATGTTTTATATACATAGAGATTATCAGCATCGCTGTAATCTTAATTCCATGTTACACGGTAGCTTCCTTCATATGTAAATAGGAGAGAAAGGACTATCTTCAATAAACAGAGGGACAGAATAGTCGTCGATGTTCAAAAGAAGCTTCAGTATAATTACTGCTTTACTTAGCTGCTATTTCTAGCCTACTGCATTCATACTGTTTAGTAAGAATTTCGGCAGCAGTTTGCTGGAGACGAATGATGATAAGTGTGGCTTCGGTAGCCACAGTTCGCTATGAAGTCTGTGTATTCCGGTATACCTGAGCTTTACAAGGGTTCAAAACATTGTACTGTGCTCATTCTGCTGACGTACATTGTCTGTATTCGTGAGATTGAGGGCTATGGACGAAACCGTATCGTTACCTTATACTATAAAGGGACAACACATGCGGAGCAACAAACTTACAAGTCAGATCTAACGCTAACAACCTTAAGTCAGTTTATTCAGGAGATTTTAATTCCAAAGGAAGGTAACGCTGTATACATCTTGTCGAGAGCTTGGAGGCGAAATGAGGGTCAGCGCTTTCTAGGAGATGTGTTTAGAGCTTGCAGCGACCACGTCAATGTAGGAGATTTCACTGTGCCCGTTTTGCTGGTTCAGGATAATCATGACAATTATAGTGCATCTTTTGTCAATGGATTACTTAGTAATGAAGTAATCATTCGGTCAAGGGACTGGAATGTGGTAATCTTCTCTGAAGTCGAAGATATTTTGGAGTACGTCAGCAGCGATCGCCGTAGAATTATCGCGTCCCGTGTAATAAGTGGTTTAATACTGGCAGTCTATTCGTCAGCAAATAACAGCAGCTCTGGAGAGGAGTTATTCCGATGGTTTAATGAATACGGATTTGAAAATTTAACTGTCATATTTCTGCACAAGTACGAAGAGGAACGCCCCAGAATGGAAAGAAGGGGCATGGGAAATGTGATTTCGAAAGACGTACTGTCGAGAGGGGGAATGAAAACAGCACTGGAGGTGCAGCACGTAGTAGTTGCCACCACAGCCGAGCCTCAGGACGGCTTACTGAGGGTCGCCGCCACGATGACGCTCCCAGCTGGCGTCTTCTTGAGGAAGACCGCTGTGGGAGACAGGGTAGCGGGTGAGCCTGCCGGACACGACAGCGCGATCCTGCTGGAGCTGGCGCCGTTCCTCGGGCTGCGCGCCCGGTTCCCGGAGGATCCGTTCGCGACGCACGTCGGGATGCGCCTACCGAACGGCTCCTTCACGGGCGACTTGGCGGACCTTGAGTCCGGGCGCGCCCACGTGTCTGCCCACGTGCGGCTCTTCTCCCCAGAGGAGGTGGCGCCGCTGGAGACTCTGTACCCGCACGCGGGCTGCGACGTGCACCTGCTGGTGCGGCGGTCGCAGGCGGTGCCGGCGGAGCGCCTGCTGCTGCTGCCGCTGCAACCCGCCGTCTGGCTGGCGCTCGCCGCCACGCTCCTCGCCTGCGCAGCCTTCCGCTTGCTGGTGAGTGCTCCGCGCCAACTTGTTAGTAACGACACTTCCTATGAAGCAGCGTCCGTCTCTCATAATACTGTGCAAGAAATTTTCTTTGAGAGTTCACGTATTACGTACACTATCTGATGAAAAGTGTCCGGACACCAATTAATGGGCCACTTTGGCGGCTTGAACTCTTTTTTTTGGACAACATGGTTGTGGAGATGAAGCAGCGATTAGTATGATTAATGAATTATTCAAAAACAGTCTTAATCGCATTTATTATTATTATACCGCCAACCGGTTTCAACCAACACCGACTCAAAGGAAGGCCTCGGCGCTTGTTCGTGACGTCACGTCGGCTAGGCACGGCCAACGCCAGGTCTTTTGTAGGCATACTCATAATGGTGGTGTCTTCCTCTCTGACACAGGAAAATGTGAAACTATTGGGGGTAGTTGACCAACACACATTGTTCTGAGAGATTTCTACAATCAATTAATTGTGCAATTCATTACACTTCTTAACAAATGGTGTCCTCCTGAACTTAAATTTCCACCTGTTTTAAGGATTGGCATACAAAAACTACTTCATGGTCCAGCAGCAACAGAATTAGTGCTTCTTTACCTTTTTTGTAAATCTGAGGAAGTTAAGTTTGTACTGGGTTCCTTTTACAAGAAACTGTGAACATATTGGTGCTCTTCTTCAGGTATCTTGGTTGACTATGGGGTGAGGAGCACTCAATGTTAATGAAATATCTTGCGATTGTACACGCTGGGGGAGGGGGTGGGGGACAGAAGAAGAGGCACAAGAGAGATACTTGTTTTATCACATAAAATTTTTTTATCTTATAAAGTTTCTCCTTTCAGTTGCAAGAGGCGAAAATATTTATCTTTTCTAATGTGCATGTTTAAAAAAGTTTAAGCTCAGCAGTATTTTCGACGTATGAAGCTATTTTATTTCCTGTTTAGAATTCCTTTCGTTGAAAAAGACTGTAATCTAATGACTGGCATCAGTTGGACATTTACACATGTAAATTAGTTCACATTTCCAGTGATGATGTCAAACGAAAATAAATAAATAAACAAAAGAAACGAGTTAATTGTAGGGGGGTTGGGGTAACTTTCGATAACAAAATGGACCAAGTAAATATAGTTACTTGAATGTAAAATTTCCGAAGCTTGCAATGGGGCAAAGCATCTTCTCATATTGATCTACGTTTGTTTCGACAGGATTCAGTAATACAGAACTATGATCTTCATTTGTAGCTTTACGATAGTAAGAAACTCTTTCATCTAATTAACTGCAGAATCCAAAACAATACCAAACATTTTGTCCAAAAATAAGAGATTTATAGTGATAAGCACGCCCAGGCGTTTCTGCCTGCAACAGACCTGGCGTTCGCCGTGCCTAGCTGACGTGATGTTACCAACAAGCGCCGAGGCCTTCCTTTGAGTCGGTGTTGTTTCAACCTGACGTAGGGGTCATCTTCTGGGCATTTACACCATTGGTCGACTGCTGGTGGTGTCACTCCTGTCTACATAACGGCAGGAAACTACCAATAGTTTCCTGCCGTTATGTAGACTTTTTTTTTTTTTAGATTAGATTTACTTTCATTCCAATTGATCCGTAGTGAGGAGGTCCTCCAGGATGTGGAACATGTCAGAAAAACAACAATACATGACAAATATTTACAACTAAAACAAATAAGCTAATGTACCATTCCACAGGTCCCAAGTGGAATGATCGTCATTTTTTAATGAACACTAAGAGTCATTTTACAAATACTAATGCACTGAATTTAAAATAAAAAAGTTTTTTATTTATTTATAAGGTAATAAACATGTAATACAACTACTGTAATACTTATTTACAATGAACACATTACTGCACTGAAATGGTGCAGAAGTTAGATTATACTTACACACACACACACACACACACACACACACACACACACAGACAGACACAGACACACAAATTTTCAGTGAACACATTACTGCACTGAAATTGTGCAGAAGTTATGTTGTACTTATATACAAATCAGTTGGTTTTACTAAGAAATTCATCAATGGAGTAGAAGGAGTTGGCCACCAATAAATCCTTTAGGCTTCTCATAAACTGAATTTCATTGGTTGTTAAGCGGTAGAACGTGCAGTGACCGCGTAAATGTAGGAACTTTCAATGTGCCCGTTTTGCTGGTTCAGGATACTCATGACAATTATACTCCATCATTTGTCGATGGATTACTTAGTAATGAGGTTATCATTCGGTCAAGGGACTGGAATGTGGTAATCTTCTTTGAAGGAGGTGTTCGAATGCTTTGTTTTCCTTAAGAGCCGAAACCAGAGAGGTTAGTTATCTTGGACGCTGGCGTCTGCAGAGAAGTCGACGTTCTGACTTTGCCCACAGGTGTTCCATTGGATTCGGGTTGGAACTCTGGACATATCGTACCTTTCAGGACTGTTGTCATCCACAAACCATTGCCTCACAGATGCTGCTTCATGACAGGATGTACAGTCATGCCGACACAAGCATCTCTCCAAACTTTTCCTTTACTGAGTGCAGTACAGAAGCTGTAAAATCTACATCTACATCTACACTTATACTCCGCAAGCCACCCAACAGTGTATAGCGGAGGGCACTTTACGTGCCACTGTCATTGCCTACCTTTCCTGTTCCAGTCGCGTATGGTTCGCGGGAAGAACGAATGCCGGAAAGCCTCCGTGCGCGCTCGAATCTCTCTAATTTTACATTCGCGATCTCTTCAGGAGGTATAAGTAGGGGGAAGCAATATACTCGATACCTCATCCAGAAATGCACCCTCTCGAAAAAAATGGTTCAAATGGCTCTGAGCACTATGGGACTTAACATCTGAGGTTATCAGTCCCCTAGAACTTAGAACTACTTAAACCTAACTAACCTAAGAACATCACACACATCCATGCCCGAGGCAAGATTCGAACCTGCGACCGTAGCGGTCGCGCGGTTCCAGACTGTAGCGCCTAGAACCGCTCGGCCACACTGGCCGGCGCGCACCTTCTCGAAACCTGGACAGCAAGCTACACCGCGATGCAGAGCGCCTCTCTTGCAGAGTCTGCCACTTGAGTTTGATGATGATGATGTTTGGTTTGTGGGGCGCTCAACTGCGTGGTTATCAGCGCCCGTACAATTTCCCAACCTTTGCTCAGTCCAATTTCGCCACTTTCCTGGATGATGATGAAATGATAAGGACAACACAAACACCCAGTCATCTCGAGGCAGGTGAAAATCCCTGACCCCGCCGGGAATCGAACCCGGGACCCCGTGCTCGGGAAGCGAGAACGCTACCGCGAGACCACGAGCGGCGGACACCACTTGAGTTTGCTAAACATCTCCGTAACGCTATCACGCTTACCAAATAGCCCTGTGACGAAACGCGCCGCTCTTCTTTGGATCTTCTCTATCTCCTCTGTCAACCCGACCTGGTACGGATCGCACACTGATAAGCAGTACTCAAGTATTGGTCGAACGAGTGCTTTGTAAGCCACCTCCTTTGTTGATGGACTACATTTTCTAAGGACTCTCCCAATTAATCTCAACCTGGTACCCTCCTTACCAACAATTAATTTTATATGATCATTGTACTTCAAATCGTTCCGTGCGCATATTCCCAGATATTTTACAGAAGTAACTGCTACCAGTGTTTGTTCCGCTATCATATAATCATACAATAAAGGATCCTTCTTTCTACGTATTCGCAATACATTACATTTGTCTATGTTAAGGGCCAGTTGCCACTCCCAGCACCAAGTGTCTATCCGCTGCAGATCTTCCTGCATTTCGCTACAATTTTCTAATGCTGCAACTTCTCTGTATACTACAGCATCATCCGCGAAAAGCCGCATGGAACTTCCGACACTATCTACTAGGTCATTTATATATATTGTGAAAAGCAATGGTCCCATAACACTCCCCGTGGCACGCCAGAGGTTACTTTAACGTCTGTAGACGTCTCTCCATTGAGAACAACTTGCTGTGTGTGAGGTGATATCCTTTCTTTCTTAAGTGCCAATAAACAGATCATACGCTAATCATGAAAAATACCCTAATACTGTAATACCATTTCCTTCTTGCTTCACTGTTGGAACTACACACGATGGCAGACAAAGCTCTCCAGGCTTTCGCTAAACCCGTACCCTTCCATGGGATTGCCACGGTCGTAGTGTTATTCATCATTCCAAATCAACCGTTTCCCGTCATCCATTGTCCAGTGGCTTCGCGCATCACCACCTCAAGCGTGGCTGAAAACAATGTGTGGCTTATGAGTGGCTACTCGACCGTCGCATTCCTTTCTTTATAACTCGACCTGCACAGCCATTGTACTAGCTTGACGGCGGGTAACAAGTGATTTCTTCCGCTCATTTCATACAATTTATTACAGCCACCCTCCGAAATGATTGACGGCGGCCGCCATCCAACAGTATGTGAGGTTTGCGTGGTCTTTGTTCAGCTGTGGATGTTCCTTCGCCTTTCCACTTCGCAATCACACGATCAACAGTGAACTTGGGTAGCTTTGAAAGAGTACAGCCGTAGCGTCTTTGACTAGTAGAACGTCCCCGGTCCCTGATTCGAAATCCGCCACTTCATAAATTTTACATAAGAATTATCAGCAATGGCGGCACAGGATGTCACTCTCATTCCTCTAATGGCCTTGTCAAGGAGTACGGAGGATCAGGAAGAGGTTCAGAGCACTCTCTTGCCCTTAGGGTGGGAAACTGCTCCTAAAAGCGGAAGAACCAGCATTGATCAACGACAGGAGGATGCAGAAGGCAATGGAAACCACTGTATTAAAGACGCATATTATGTCTCCACAGGACATGTGGCCTGTAATTGAGAAAGTGTCTCTCCATTGGCAAAAAAGTCCCGTAATAGTCCCCCATTCGGATCTCTCGGCCTGTACTGCCAAGAGGAGGTGACCATGAGCTAAAGATGAAGTAATTAACGAAATGATTACGTTCCATGAATCGGGACGTGGGATATAAGAAGTCTGAATATGATACGGCACTTAGAAAATGTGAAAATGGTAATGCCAAGGCTCAGTCTAGATATAATGTTGGCCAGTGAAGTGAAACGGGGTAGAAGGCAAGGATCTCTGGTCAAACGACTATAAAGTAATATCAACAGGAGCAGAAAATGGTGTAACTAGACTAGCATTCGTTTTGAATAGGAAGGTAGGCCAGAGAATGAGTTACTGTTCAGTGGCAGGGTTATTTCTATTAGCATAGATAGCAAATACACACCGGCAACAATAGTGCACGTATACATGCCGACGCCGCAAGCAGACGATGAAGAGATGCAGAAAGTGCGCGGGGATACTGAACGGTATTTCAATACGCCAAGGGAGATGAAAATCAAATAGTCATGGGGGATCGGAATGCAGTTGTAGGGGAAGCAGTAGACGAAAGGGTTACCGGAGAATATAGACTCGGGAGAGGAGAAAGACTGATTGAGTTCCGCAACAAATTTCAGCTAATAATCGCGAAGACTCTGTTCAAGAATCACAAGAGGAGGACGTGTACTTGCAAAAGACCGGGAGATACAGGAAGATTCCACTTAGATTACAACACAGTCAGGGAGAGATACCGAAATCAGGGGATTGGATTGTAAGGCGTACTCAGGAGCGGATATAGACTCAGATCACAGTTTAGTAATGGTGAAGATTAGGCTGAAGTTTAATAGACTAGCAAGGAAAATCAGTGCGCAGGTAAGTGGGATATGGAAGTACCAAGGAATGAGGATATACGCCTGAAGATCCTTAATTATATATAATATGGCGTGACAGTAAACCGGAGAACGACGAAAGTAATGAGAATTAGCAGCTAGAAATTTGACTCAAAAATCGGGGATCACGAAGCAAAGGAATTCTGCTACCTAGGCAGCAAAATAACCTATTATGGATGGAGCAAGGAGACATAATAAGTAGACTAGCACAAGCCAAAAGCGCATCTCAGGCCAAGAGAAGTCCACTAGTATCAAACATAGGGCTTAAATTGAGAAAGAAATTTCTGAGAATGGTTGTTTGAAGGGCAGCATTGTATGGCAGTGAAACGTGGATTGTAGGAAAACCTAACCAGGGGAGAATCGAAGCATTTGAGATGTGATGCTCCAGACGAATGTTGAGATTTAGGTGGACTGATGTGGCAAGGGATAAGATGGTACTCCGCAGAGTCAGGTAGGAAACACCGAGAAGAAGAAGAGATAGAATGAAAGGACATCTGCTAAGACATCAGGGAATAGCTTCCATGATACTTGCGGGAGCTGTAGAGGATAAAAACTGTAGAGATTGGAATACACAAAGCAAATAATTGAGAACGTAGGTAACATCCAATGACTAACAAATGTTCCATATCTGTTACTGCGTCTCTACTGACAGCACAATACTTCCAGCCTCCTTTTATAATTTCGGGTCCGTCTCTCATGACATCTCGTAGTCACTTCCGCATTACATAGATGTATCCCGATACTTTTGATCAAATAGTGTATTTTTAGGATTTCCCCATTTATTTGGACATAACAGGATGAAAAATTGCCATGAAAAGAAATACTTACCTCCTGTTTTATGCCATCAACATACAAATTTGTTTATTTCGCAATATACCCTCTAAATGTGTGACTTCTTAAGTGAAGAATGACTCAAGTAATACAAAACACTTCCGCTGATAAAATTCAATAAATATCAACTCGCAAAATTAATAAATTAAACCAAAAGGAAGCGAAGAATATCCCGTTCTTTTTACAGTTTCTTCTAGAAATTATGTAAACATTCAACCAATCCATTAATTTCTTGCAATGAATAAAGAGTGAAACAGTCGTTGCCACTAGAGTTCATAATATTCAATGCTATGAACAGTTCACTGTCGTCAGTATTCTGACCCACTATTTTGAAGAAATTTCGGCAACCTATAAACCTACCGCGCTTTACCGTTTCGCTTGTCGACTGCTACATCTGGAGCATCCATAGAAATAGCCCAGCAGTAGGCTACCAAATAGAGTCAACTTCCTACATACCTCTTCTCCATGACTTCAATATAGTTATGAAACTGCTTCGCAGGTTCGTCGGAAAGTGATCTGCAATTTTCAGGGAAGAAGTCGATATGAGCATGAAGAAGTGTGTTTCCTGAGGAAACGTCGAGCTTTTCGTAACACGATAACAGTTCACTCGCAAGCTCTTTATTATTTGGTGCCCTCTTATTTCGTAAGAAACTGAAGCAAATGTTTTAAAATTTTCTCAGGTAACCTCACCGCCACGTAACATTTCATCATACTGCTTGTCACTAAAGTGCTGGGACAACCAACTGCTTTTAACAGTAGACTGTCTAGTCGATTGTTACTTAGCTCAGTTAGTTTCTTGCAGTGGAGCGACGTAACCAAATGAAAATAGTCCCAGCGGGCATGTCACCTAAGTGGATATTTTCGTTCAGTCTCAGAGTCGGAATCGCTGTACTTAATGTGACACAACCTACTAACCCAGGGGCCTGACATGTGAGTGTTCTCACTCATTCATCTGATTTAAGTGATTTCATTCACATGCTTAGTCAGGTTTCTTAGTTTTATGTAAACCGTGACTAGACCTTTATAAATGTTTTACTGACAAATCTTCTTTCCAGTGGAGGTGAATAAAAAAACATGTGTTTAAGACGGAAGTATTTCCAAAATTTACGTAGTTCTTTCCTTAAATATGAATTTTTCGTACGTTTGGCATTAAATATGGAATTTGGGTTGGTGTTAAAAGGTTAATAACTGGTACTTCATCATTAATTTATGTTTAAATAAATAAACATTTAAATTTATGAAACCTCTTCCTCGCTTTCTTCCCATTGATTTGCACATCACCGTTAATTATGTTTCGATAAATGCTGACGTGATGTGAAAAGAAAGCGTGTAAAATTCAGTTTTTAAAGTTGTCAAGTGAACTAATCACTTGCTTTTTAAACATATACTGTTATTTCTCACAAGTATTTTTTACCCAAAATATCTCATCATTCGTTAATTTTTTTGAATTTTTTAATTTGCATTCTTTCATAATATGACCATGCATGAAGATGTTGTTTGTCGCACTGAATTTACTTGGGGAAGGTATTTTATCCAGTCACATGATTTATTTCAGTCCAACGTCACTGAGTGTTTTTACGTTCTGATCCAGACACGAAGTTCTCTACTAAGAAAACGCCTATTCATAAACACAGTCGAAAAACTCAATAATGTCCAACTTATTGGCAGTCAATAAAATGCAAATGTCGGAACACGAATGGCAGTGACGAAAGGTGATTACAAAGTGGAGTCAGCAATAGTAATATAATAATGCAAAACGGCCGAATACTGCTGCTCAGAACTGAATGCGCCGGACAGCATCAATTGTTGTAATTCGGTTGCTCTCGTAGACTGGTTTCACTAAAAAAATAAAGGAATAATTCAAACAATACCTTAAACTATAGACAAATGATTCGATTTACCAACAACCAGCTGAATCAACTGCTTTCATTCAGCTGAACGAGATACTACCTTTAACTTTTGATTCGCTCAGTAGTGAAAATTTTTCTGTGAAGTGCTGATAGGCATCACCTTCTTGACTTTCTTTTTTTCATAAAATTTTTCGTGAGATTAATAAAAATCGCTTCAGAGCAAGACATAAGCTGCAGCTGATATGCTGGGCCTAAAACAATCAATATAGGGATCCCTCCACATCGCTTGGGAGAAGATGAAGGCAGGGACGATTGTTTGTGTAGTGTATGTGGTTGTTCACACTTGGGTTTGATAACCAAGAATTTAGCAGATACATTGTCATACACATCTGCATATAACACAATTTTTTAAAATTTACATGATATGTATTACATACATATTTATATTTTTTTTTAAAAACACTGTATAAAATTTAAAAAATGCGTCGTATCTTAATGGCGCTCTTTCAGGTAACAGCTCTTTCACACATAAAAGATTTTAGTGAAGTTTAAATCGCACCTTTAGATAATTTCATTTACTGTCTCCGGGATTTAGAGCATGCTGATAAAAATAAGTTTAACTCGGATTTATCTTCACTATAACCTGCGCAGTTGGGTGGCGGCGTGAGAAGCGGGGATGGCCGAAACCTTAAAAACCCCTTTTTTGTGGAGATGATCTGACCTAATTCATGTTACGCACCATTGACACCATTTTATCATTTCTGAATCCGTAGAATCACGGTTTCTTTGGTAGGCCAGTTTTTAGGCTGGTAAAAAGTCTTAACATTTTTCAAAATTTGTCGACCTTACTGACCCACATAATTTTTTTTCTTCAGTCTGATTGGTCTGATTTGGACCGTCACGAATTTCTCTCCTGTAGCAAAGTCTTATCTCAAACTGGCACTTGCAACCAACATCCTCACTTATTTGTTGGATATATTCCAATTTTCATCTTGCCCTATAGTTGGTGCCCTCTAAGATTCCCTCAAATACCATGGAATTCCTTGATATAGTAAAGTATGTCCTATCACCCTATCCCTTCTTATCGTTGTAACGGGAGTAGGTTTTATATAGTGGAGATTGGGGAGTCAGGGTGAGTCAAAACCACCGGTCGGTGTGGCCGAGCGGTTCTAGGCGCTTCAGTCTGGAACCGCGCGACCGCTAAGATCGCAGGTTCGAATCCTGTATCGGGCATGGATGTGTGTGATATCCTTAGGTTAGTTAGGTTTGAGTAGTTCTAAGTTATAGGGGACTGATGACCTCAGAAGTTAAGTCCCATAGTGCTCAGAGCCATTTGAATAGGGTGCTACTCATTATATTGTGTGTCACGTCATTGGTGTGGGACGAGCGGGCCAGTAAGATTTACTGGAGCTGCGACAGGAGCGTCTGTCTTGCCATAATGATATGTAGCACACGATGATGGAGCAATAGTCTCGAAATCTAGTCGTGCTAATAAAACATCATTTACGTATGAAGCGAATTTCTCAAACTTATCAACGAGATTCTCAGTTGTGGTTGTTCATGGGTGAACAACCACAACTGAGAATCAGATTTCATGTGCTATTGAAAATCTCTGTAAACTGAAATAGGCATTTGCAATTACTAAATACCCTAATCATCCAATCTTGAAGACGGCTTCTAACTAGAATCTGCATGTCTGCCTGCTCTCAGTGCTACGACAACGCAACTTGTGTATGCAAACGCATCTGTAAACACAAATAAGGTGTCACTACATTTCGGCCTCCATCCACTAATTCACTGGTGACTGCTTCTACCTTTCATGACAACAGCATTCAACAGCCAGTCATCAGCATCTAC
Source organism: Schistocerca cancellata (assembly GCF_023864275.1). Taxonomy (NCBI): domain Eukaryota; kingdom Metazoa; phylum Arthropoda; class Insecta; order Orthoptera; family Acrididae; genus Schistocerca; species Schistocerca cancellata. Next base: position 312,228,378 of record NC_064626.1, read on the forward strand.
GGCGATACTGTCCTTAAACTACCACAAATTTAACAGTTCCTCACAGTATGCAACCAGTTCCTGGAAGAAGGCTATGACGCAACGACATAACCATCGTGGTATCTACATATGTGCTTGCAGTATGACAACTGACTGACAGATATCGAACACGTCAGTGGTTTCTTACAAGCTGCAGGCTGACAGCTATTCGGGGTACGACTGGACATGTTATGCATCACGTCACCCGATGTCATGTATAGTGGATGGAAAATCCCGACTACTTTGAACCATGCGAGTTCTCCAACTGGAGTAATGGTGGCACGCAAGCAGACTGTAATAATGGCGTAGTGACGTTTTATGTTGTTTACGTTACTCGTGATAATTTACGAAGGAATAAGGAAGTTCGACAGAAAAAAGGCAAATAAAAGATGAAGCTGAGACAGAACTGTTGGTTACCAAAGGTTTTGTAATATGACCGGCGATTCTATACCTATAGATAACAAAAAAAAAACAAAAAAAAACATATTTCATACCAGACGCTGATAGCCAGTAAATCTGCTAACAAAATTGATACGACACTCAGCCAAGATGTTAGCAGACAGATCGCGGTGACAGCTATATGCAGATATACTCACTTGTATTTTTCGCATCTCTGTTTAGCCGATGGGAGGCCGTCGCTAATCGCCGTATTTTGAATTTAATTAACTCTATCAACTCCATAATGTTGATTTGGCTGGCGTGAGGCAGCACTAATTACCATATTTTATTGCTCACTTTTGAGAAGCTAGGAAGTAACAGCAACATGCACTCGTATTGGGATTTAGCTATCAAAATAAATATAACTGTCTATACTCTCGTTTAAACTAAGATCAAAATAAGTCGACGCTAATTGTGTGTTATCAATATAGTAAAAAACCAGAAGTGGTAGGTCATTTCTGAGCACATAACTGAAAGAGGGGAAGTCGTTCCACGGATAAGAGGCCCTTCATTATGGGTGGGGGGTTGAGATAACTGGTACAGACTGCGTTGTTGCCAGAATTCTGGTAACTCGATAGCATGCGTCCTCTCCCTTCCCTCCTCAATCGAGACTGTTAAAAGGATTCGCCCTCCCTCTCCATCACCTGACAACTCCAGAGGCTGAGTGAGTATACTGGCACAGCCTGCATGGTTGCAGGATCTTCCCCCTCCTCTCTAGGCCGCTTGCACTTCAAAAAATCTGAGATAGTCGATTGCCCTGTGGTGAAAAATCCAAGATGGAAGACCTGCACAGCTGACAGCAGAACCCATAGGGGTTGACCAGATGGATAACTATTTACGTGAGGACATTACCGTCCTGTCAGCTGACACTGCCACAGCTCGTCTGAGTATGAGCTGCACACGAAGGGCTTTCGCAGGTGTGTCTAGCGAGTGTAAAATGATCTCTGAAGTCCACAGGTTCTAACACACATATACTGATTGAACAGAACCTACCCAAAGATGAAGGGCAACTATGGCACATGTGTGTCGAGGCAACAGGATGTAGGTAGGAGCATAGGATGCCCATGAAGGACTTTTGTAACATCTGGGCATATATGCCAAGGCAACAGGATGCTGCCTCCAGGCAATCAAATGTGTATGTTGGGGGTGCCACTCATATGCTGGTCCTTGCATTTTGTGCTATAATACGTATTGGCGTGATAGAATGAAAAAAAAATAAGGAAACAGATCAACATTGCGTCATGTAAACAGCACCGTTCGACAAATCATACTGACGTGATCTCAAGCACAAACACTCATATGGATATTTCCCTATAGAACTTGCAGCACATATGTGCTGCGGCAGCAGGTTGGGGGTGTAAGATGATCGCCCATGCACTGGCCGTGACTATGGTAGAACTTCTTGTTCCAAGCACTGCAGCCGCCGCATGCAGTTGGGCTCTTACTCCACCCTCACCAACTATATAGGACAGGCCTAGAACTACAGCTACATCTACAGTTATATCTACAGCAAGTAATTTTACAATGAAGCAACCTGTGTCACAACCACGACAGCTTTGCCATACCAATCAGAGGTACAAATGAAGAAACATTTGTATATTTGTTCTTGCATATGAGTGTGTCTAGGGATGATCAAAACATTTTTTTTATGTTACACATGATAATGACGATTAATGCAGTCAGCTAATGTCACCACTCAATAAGGACGATACTCTGGTCTTGTTAATGGAACAGATAGAGGTGGAAGGATAGATGGAGACTGCAGATCTGATGCCACTAATCAAGAATGATTGTGCCCATAAGTAAAAGTCTTTATAACTGTGTTGAAAAAAAAAATACGCTTGTATACAATGCTTATCCGATATTTCTTTTTATTTGCAGGAATGTTGGATAAAATCTTAGCACCTAACAACAGCCCAAATCTTTCGCAGGTGCTAGCTCGACCTAGTATGATGACGCCATTCTAATCAATGAGCTCACAGGACTAGGGTCTGATTGTGGACATGTGCATAGCTAAGCGATAACTTATAAAATGCTTTCTACAAAAATAATTTACATACAATGTTCATTTGATTTTTTTAAATGTTGAATAATGACTTAGCATCTAGATGCAGCCCAAATCTACCACAGGTGCTAGGTAAGCCGTGTATGATGAGTCTATGTTCACCAACAAATATGTGATGCTGGATTTAGGCAGCAGCAAATAAACTTGCCCAATTAGACCATGTTCAGTATACAGAAATAACTGATGAGGAGTTGAAAGTCCAATTGATGTGAGACAGTTGCAGAAGAAACTTATGTAAGTACCAATTCATTATATATTAAAAATAATTAATTCTTGTGAAAGATTTTTATCAGCCATTTACCACAATACATACCTCTTGTTTTATTTTCTTCCATAGGTATGTCGGAATCTACATCACATGCCAACCCACTTTGGAAAGAGAACTTAGTAAGATCGTAACTAAGCCATTAGTTCGAGTGCAGTCTATGCTGTGAGTTTGGGCAGTCACCAAAACTTGATGATGCTATTCAGATAAATACCATCATACATATATGGGATGAAAATGGCAAGAATCACAGGCACCTCAATTGCTGAGTGGTTTCAGAAATATATCTTGAATGTCACACATGCCCTATTTTATGACATGCAATAAAGAGGTTCTTGGAGAGTTCTTGTTAGTCCTGTGTTTTGGAGATTTACTCACATGTGTTTGATCCATTAAATGGTGTGTCCTCCTACATACCACTTCCTGATGATATAGCTAATTGGAAAGGGTGCTGTTAATGTTAAAAATAAGGCCAGCTTTGGCTTTTCGTGGCCATTTCTGGCTGTTGAAAGACATTACAGGAAAGATTCAAAGCTTATGAACTGATGATACCTCGTGGATGATAATCATCATGGTATCGATTTCCCATGAAAATGCGGGACATCGTTAAGTTTGAGAAGCAGGGTGCTCATATATCTATTCACATATATAGCAGGATGAATACAAGCCTGATAAGTTGACTTCTCCCATTTCACTGGTGAGCAACAGAAATATGCAGTGGGCGAAACGACACTATTGCTGCATCAAGAACATGTCCTCTCTAAGTTCCTCATAATTAAGTTCTGATAATGGTGCACAACATATTCACCCTAAACGCCGGAACCCATGTTACACAAGTTAGCGACTAACAAATCATCTGCGCCACAAAGGCGAATTAGTTCTTAAAATTTAATAAATTTCGGCACACTGAGCATGTTGCCTTGCTGTATTTGCTGATCTTCGAGTGCCTTCTTACTGCTGTGGCATACTATGAGGGCGAACCTACTGCCTCACATACTGTACACACAGAACGGCATTTAGAGTTTGCTGCAATGTATCAGCTTGTGCTATCATTTGACTCGAGTTGTAATTATTTCGAGTCACACATTAAGGAAAATCCTGTGAAAAGGTTGCCCCCTGAATTCTAAGACCTTGTATGGGATGTTGATTTGATTTATTTCACAAGTATGAGCAACATGAAATGAGACGAATCATTGTACGATAATGCAGTTGACTGTTATATTTGTCAGCTCCTGTTATCTACTAAACCCGAACACCATATAAGAATCACTGTGTGATTAGTAGAGAAGTCAACACAGAGCCAGCCAAAACCAGCAAAAATCTGTCAAATAAACATACCGAACATGAAGAAAAATAGTTCATACATGTAAATACTCATACCATTCAGTAGTTTGAATTCTGTCCAATGATTAGCAGAGAAATGAATTTCGATGTGGTATGAGTGGCATGTAGTTGAACACGCTGGTATACATAAAAAGAAACCCCATCTCCTTTATGAGAAAAATTACCTTAAATTAAAAAAATTTTGTACTTATATTGTATAAGCACTAAAGGTACAATCATCTACTCATGAGTAATGGAAGAAAGCTTGTAACAGGTATTCATTGCGATATACCGCTAGATGCAAATTGTACTAATCAGTAATGCACCTACTGACATGTAAAATTTATCTGGATCTGGATAAAAACATTGAATCCCTGAGAAATCTAACAGTAATTTTATTGAATCTTCCTGTGTAAACTCAATTGTATTTATTAATGTTCTTATTTCAGTTTTACCCATATTGATGATTGCATGTAACTCAAGTCATTTTACAGATCATTTTACAAATTTTGTTTGAAACATCAGAATCATATGCACCAGAGGATATGTCCACAACTCCTTCACCACCTCCTAGATGTAGTTTAAAAAAATGGTTCAAATGGCTCTGAGCACTATGGGACTTAACATCTGTGGTCATCAGTCCCCTAGAACTTAGAACTACTTAAACCTAACTAACCTAAGGAAATTACACACATCCATGCCCGAGGCAGGATTCGAATCTGCGACCGTAGCAGTCGCGCGCTTCCGGACTGAGCGCCTAGAACCGCTAGACCACCGCGGCCGGCTAGATGTAGTTTACACTTTGCCACTATGATGTTAGGAAAGCCATTGTATTCCTTCAACCCAGTCCATTTGATACTCCAATCTCCTTTGCTTAAATCAATTAGTGGAAAGTAATTTCCTCTTATAACTGCGATTGTCCTTTTAGAGTGTGCAATGTCACACCTGAAGCTCTACTGATGAATCGGGATTACTAATTGTTTCTATATGAAATTTTTCTTTGCATCCATTAGGATGAATGTGGGGCATAAATGATGGCATAGCTAAGTCTTGAAGTTTTGGTAGAGCTGAAAATTGTAGAACAAGTGGTTGCTGTTGGAAAAGTAGAATTTTAATTCTTCTGGTAGGCATATGTCTCTGAATGAATTAAAATAATATTAACTATTTCGTTTTTTTTAAACATAAGCCACAGAATGAGTTGCTGGACCTCAGTAACCTTAAATTTAGTTCCACAGTCGTAAGATTTCCAAATATTCTTTGGGAAAGCATTTAGCAGTAACAATCCACAAAATCCAAGAATATGGAACTTTTCTATGAATTTCAGAAAATCTGCATTTGTAAGTGGTCTTCCGGATAGCATACCAAGAATTTTTTTCTGAATAATCCTAACCCACTTCAATATGGTTTTAAATATAGCCCTTTTCCAAAAGCTAGGGTTTCCATAATGGATTTATGTCTTTGCTCTTTATCAAGCTGTTCTTGAGCGCTTTGTGCACTGTTCTGGCGATAGCTGCAGCCCCACCAGCGAAAGAACCAATAGCCAAAATCCTGGTGAACTGTCATCACTTACAGTCTCTATCGGAGAAAAATCATGTTTTTCTTCACTTTCTGAGCCGTTAAATTTGGTGTTAAAGTCAGTATCCCTGTAGCATCCATTTTTGAAAGCATTACCTAAACAACTACAAAGAGAGAGGGTTAGAGCACACTTTTTGTAATCGAGTATCCAAAGCTGCAAACAGTAAAGATGATATCTAGTGGAAACCACCTCAACCAAAACACGACAGCCAGGCTACAAACGTAGAACCATATGCTCTCTGGCAGCTAAACACTTTACTGGCTGTGAGGAAATGGCGATACGGGGGGTTTAAATTTTTTGAAGGTTGTTGTTAAGTTACCCGAGTGTATACTGGGGACATTAAGTTTCTGTTAAAATAATAAAAACGAGATGACTTAGAGTTTTGTATTAAGGGGTTATAAAACTCATTACCATGATCGTTATAAAATTTTTACAGGGCATTGATTCAATCCCATCTACAGGAATTGTTCTGTCACCAACGCTACTTCGATTCCCATCGCTGTTTTCACAGGTAAGGCCCAAGTGAATCTGGAGTATGTGTCAATGACAATTAAAATAAATTTGATATATTTATTTTCATATGAATATTGCTTCATATCTACAGCGTGAGCCTGCTGTATGTCATCGAAGCTTTGTGCTGCAACATGTCTATGTGGGGCAGTTTCGTGTGCTGATTTGTGGAGTTCTCAAACTACTGTCTTCATAGTTATACACTAATGTCTCTCTCTCTGAGCTCTGAAATGGCTCATATGATTTTGTCAATATAAGCAGATTTATCTGTGGCAACTGGTGCTGTAAGCAGTCTTAATCATTCAATGGACTCCTTGGGGTTATCATAATGTATATATTACAGACCGATTGTTTACTTTTTAATGCTAGATGTTGAAACGAGCACTGATACAAGGTTTATACTCTAGCATCCTTTTAATACTGTTGTTATTTTTCATGCTGTTCAGACGTTCTGTTATTATGCCACTAGGTTTCTTATATACAAGAGCCATATGTAATATGTGAACACGCACTTCGAAATCTTTCAGTAAATACTTCTGACGGTTTGTAGATTATAAGAACATTAGATTCAACGAGACAGATGTTTTTTTCAAATTGTATACCCCCAAAATGTATTTCATGCTCAGTTACACTGATAGCTTGCGTACCCTCCATATATGGTTTCTCCCTGCCGACTGATTTGTTCTACTTATCTTAGAATCACTTTGACAGTTAATGTAATCACCACTAGTATTTCCTTCTTTCTTCCCATTTGGCTTCTAAAGTCATTCAAGAGATTTAGTAATCAGCTTTAACTTTCCTCTAATGTATCTCTCTACAGTTGCCATAATCTTAGCAATTGCAATTTCTGTCAAATAAACTTGCATGCTTCAATGACTATGCATAGTGCTGTAGTGAATTGTGAATTCTTCTCTTCCCTGTCGAACATAAAATGACGAGCAGATGGCTAATGAGATTGCCCTACGTTAGGAGCCAACAATTGCTTGATATCAATTATGAAAGAAAATCAAACACAAACGATTCATAATTAAGGGGTTCCTGTGTGAATGTAAAAGACTGCTTGTATGATCAAAACATGGAAGAAATGCGTTTCTTTTCGTGCTATTTACATAAACCGAAACAAAATTATAAGTCTCAGGGCCGATTTGACTGGGCGTGGACATGACTCAGCTATTAAGGGGAAGGAGGAGGGTTCTAATCATCTCACCATTACTATTTATCGCTCGTCGTGTACTGCTGTCGGCAGCAGGCACAGCGTCGGTTTGGCGCGTCGCCTCGGAGCTGTGCGGCGCGAGTCGACTGCCCTTATCAGAAACCGAGGCTTTGCGACGCTGCCCAGGTACGATTTCCTCGTTGTCAGACAGTTGTCGATCGCGTGGCTTAAGCTGCGCTATCACGGTGTCGGAAGACGGATGTTGGCGATGGGTGGAAGAGCGCCCATCTCCTCTCGCTTCCGCAGTGTCTCGACGACTCCCCGTTTCGCTTCTCCGTCTCAGAGCTCAACTCCTCTTCGAAATATTCTTCCTTTCGGCGTTGTCATTGTCTGACAAAATTTTCAATACAGCCCAGTGACAGCTCGCCGTTTCGTAGCCATGCATCTCCGTGCGGGATAGAAATTTCCTATCTGGCATGGGCTAGCGTGTCCAACGCGAATCTGCTCTTTCTCCCGATTTCACATTCTTACGATGTTTTCCTGTGTTCTGAGCTGTTTTGAGAGCAGCTACACAACACTTCTTGATAACCTCTCTCTCTGCATGAGGCCTGGACAGACTCATGTTTGGACTTCCTCAGTAGGGGGCTAGGGGCGTCACCCCAAGTACAATTATACAAGATGGCGGCGATGACACCATCCAAAATGGCGGCTTTTGGCGGCAAGTTTGAATTTTGGCTGGAGGATGGTCAATTGGGATACCTCCACTAACGGAACCCCCGCCCTCCCCCCCACCCAACTCTCCCCTCACCAGGAAAATAGTGGGAAGTTTAAATTCCATCAGGACAATGCAACACACCAAGGCTACCTCTACTAACCTATGAAAATGGCGGGAAAATAGGTCATTTGGGCGACCTCCACTATCTTGTCACCCAATCTCCACCTCTTCCTAGGTATTGGCGGGAAGTTTGGATTTTGGAGGGAAGATAGGTCAATTACGCTAGCTGTACTACCCTAAGAAAATGCAGGAAAGAAAAAGCAGTTGCTCTACTACCACTAACCAAGTCATCCGACCGCCACCTCATCCTAGGAAGTGGCGGGAAGAGGACTCGACCTGTGCTGGACATAAATCTTTATTTTGCATGCACTATTTATTTAAAAAATTAGAGGCAGTACCACCGTCGAGTGTAGTTGCCATGGGGTCCAGATTCCAACAGACCTAGTACACAATACCTCTACCAGAGGGAACTGTCATACATTCCATGACATAATCCAAGATGGCGGTCTGGGGAGGGGGAAATGGTGGGAAACAGTGTGGTTGCCATGGTGTCCAGAGTCCAACTGACCTAGTACACAGCACTGCCACCAGAGGGCACTGTCATCCATTCTGTGATGTAACTCAAGATGGCTGTCTGGATGGGAAAAGGAATCAGCCTGTGCTGGGCTGCTGGAGAGACAAAGGAGTGTAATTTATTTATTTCGGAACAATTTATTTAGGGATGGATTTTAGATTGTATATTAATCACACTTATACAAAACACATGCTCTGACATGCCTAGGGTCACGCTACACAGCCTACGGACCTGTTAACTAATTGTAAATTACTGAAATAATGCTCTGCAGACACGCAAACAACTACTACATTACTGAAATAGTTTCAGTACACGGCATGGAGACTTGCATACTCCTCCTAAATAATGCAGCACACTGACGTCCAGATGCAAAATCAACTCGTAAACTTTCCAAATAATGCATAACACAGCCTACAGACCTGCTCACAAAATAATGCAACAGACACTCAAACAACGTGTGCAGGCACCGCCCGCCGCCCCCAGTCCACTGGACCACACAGAAGGCTACCACATACGTTCCCAGAAGTTGGGATCCACCAGCAGTCACCACGAATTGACATGGTCGTCAGCTGCCACACACAGGTACCCATTTGGGTCCCTGCATTAGGCAGCAGCATCCCTTTCATACTTGCCACCCGAGAAATTCCTCTCAAAATACATGATCACCTAGGCACCGTTGCTGAAGCGACTGGACAGAAATGAAGACCTATGTGTAGAGTGCAGATGCTCTAAGGGCGCGCACTTGACAACGCCGCCATGAGCCACCACTGGTTGCAGGCCAGTGAAAGCCATCGCTCTCATGCTGCTGCTGCCTACAGCGAGCATGTGAAAGTTGGGTCTATTTTTGGGTATACAGTTACAGTTGTACTAGCATCATACTGATGTCACAGAGCTCCAAGGTGCGCTCAAGCCAGTCCCATATACAAGATGCCTCTGGGCAGCATGTGTGCTGCTGATGTGATACCTGTGGATACTGACATCACAGAATAGCACAGTGTGCATTGTTCCTAGCGATCCTAATGGGACACATGAGCTGCCTTTAGCCGTGTGCACGTGCCCAGTGTGGCTACAACATGGTTCGAAATGTTCATTCTGTCTCAGAAATGTTAAACGTTCTCACTGCTAAAGGACTGTGCACGATCACAAAAACACTGTTAATCATAAAAGCACTCTAAGCACAGACGGGCAGGAAATCAGAACAATTATGCAAACAGAATTCGAAGCACTGCCTTACAGAACAGAAAAAAAAATGGCGAGAATTTTGGGTATCCTACAGCTACAGGTCTGCAGATTCCTAATTCCACAGTGGTGGATGAGTGACGGCATCCCCATCAGAGATGGGTGATCTGCTTCAACTTGTCTTTGAACACTTGCTTTCTCAGAACTTTCTGTACATAACTTGCCTCCATCTTGTTCGAATCAGTTTGTAGACACTCCTATGTCCTGACACAAAGGATGTCTTGTGAATGAATAGAGCATTATGACTGTATTGTGTACAGATCACCATGTTGCACCGACGATGAAACCATGCAATGTACTGTACAGACGATTAAATATGGAAAGACACTTACTCGATTACACTGCTCTTCCACTAAGGACAGGAGATTGAATATTAGAGCGGAAAACAGATCTCCAAACCAGCAATACGAGGGTAATCCCGAAAGTAAGGTCTCCTATTTTTTTATTAGTACATAGACCTGTTTATTTGTACAATGGTTTACATCAGTTTACAGCTTGAACATTTAGCTATTTTTCGACATAATCACCATTTCTGTCGATGCATTTTTGCAGACACTGTGGCAGTTTTTGTATGCCCATGTCATACCAGCTCGCCACCATGGTGCTCAGAAAGTTATGAAGCTCTTCTTTCACCTCGTCGTCGGAGCTCAATCGCTTTCCGGCCAAATGTTCTTTTAATCTAGGGAACAGGTAATAGTCACTGGGTGTCAAGTCAGGACAATAGGGTGGATAGGTGATTATGTTCCACTGAAATTGTTGCAGGAGAGCAACAGTTTGCTGAGCGAAGTGTGGGCGAACGTTGTCACGGAGAATGTGTATGCCCTTGCTCAACATTCCTCTTCCTCGGTTCTGAATTGCCAGTTTGAGTTTTTTCAGAGTCTCACAGTACATGTCAGCGTTAATTGTGGTCCCAGCGATTCAGCTCCAAAAAGAGGTTCATAACATTCTGAACAGCATGGCGGCAAGATGGTATGACATGGGTATACAAAAACTGCCACAGCATCTACAAAAATGCATCGACAGAAATGGTGGTTATATAAAAAATAGCTATTTAGCTGTAAACTAATGTAAACCATTGTAGAAATAAAAAGGTCTATGTACTTATAAAAAAATAGGAGACTTTACTTTTGGGATTACCCTCGTATAATACCATGTACCGTGTCGATGTAGCAAACATGGAATTCGTATCCTGTGGCATACAAAATCATCTTTTACATCATTCGTACATATACCGCAAAGACAGGCAGCACCGTATACACTCCTCGCAGCACTAGATATTTCCCTGCGAGGTCGGTGGTCATCCATCCCCGAAGGGTGACCAGAGTGCCCTCAGCAGACCGAAGTCACTCTCAGAACTGTTCTAAAAATTCGCTCTCATTCCCCCGCGGCAGAAACGCGTTACTGTTTCTGGTCCAGACCTGTTTGCTTGCGTGTTTTTCTACACTCATCTCCAGACTCTGGGATTACAGGAACACATGTATTTTCACATGGTTTGCAATAATATTATACCATTTTCGCGTTACTTCTCTATAATCAAGCACACGGCAGTATCCTACCGATCGCTCGTGCAACATAATTCTGAAGATATAGACTGGAAATTATATCTCAACAAACCAGAAATTTTAGCTATGTGGGGCATGATGTAAACCACTGACTAACTAGAAGCTTGTCACGCCTCCGAAGACATTTACGCGGAAAAACGAAAAAATAGAGAAAACTGATATTTCCAGTCACGATTACCGATGTCGGCGATGTAGCAGAAATATTTCCACTCACGATTACCGATGTCGGTGATGTAGCAGATTCCAAATCATCCCTATAATTCACAAGGTCAACTATGGTGTTTCTCATGTCTAGAGAACCGGCAAACGTGTCTCCCACATGCTAGATGCACACACCACAATCGATCTCTCAAATTAATAAAGGCGCAAAATGTTCAGAAGCAGTCAAGCGAACAATTTACATGGGAGGGAATAATGGTCCAGCTCAAACACACCTCCATATTCAATCTTCTCAAATTTCTACGCGATCATGAAAGCTATCCAACACATATTAAGCATTAGTTCGCTATCAGGTCGACTAGAGGACAACATGGTTAAGTCAACTACATTCCTACACTCCAACAGGCCTCTCCATTTGGACAGTTGCTACCGTTAATCGGAAAAGCCAATCATCCCCACACAGGTCACCAGCGCTGCACGCCAAGCACCCACAGGTAAAATCATCATCCTAAGAAATTGGTCACATATGTATTCTATCCCTGCACTAAATATTACAATCGCGATCTCAGCTGAACAACATTTGACAATGAGCAAAGTATTGCAAGTACACCCTGTTGACGACTGTGGCTCTGGAAATATCAGTACCATTATTATAACTGTCCGTCCCCAGTAGCTGAGCGGTCAGCGCTACAGAATGCTAATCCTAAGCGCCCGGGTTCGATTCCCGGCTGGGTCGGAGATTTTCTCTGCTCAGGGACTGGGTGTTGTGTTGTCCTAATCATCATCATTTCATACCCATCGACGCGCAAGTCACCGAAGTGGCGTCAAATCGAAAGACTTGCCCCCGGCGAACGGTCTACCCTGCGGAGGGCCCTAGTCACACGACGACATTATTATAACTTGCCGCACTCTTCCCTTTGCTATCAAAGTACTCGACGTCAAATCAATACCTTCCTTACGAATTGACATAGTCATTTCCTTTGCACATATCGGAACACAAACGCATACTTCATAAGCCTGATGCTCAAGGTGAACCTATCATGCACCACGTACTACTAAGTTGTGGCATGAGCCAATTTTCCAGCATGTCCAGATACACGTGTCCTGTAACGTTTTTTTTCGCAGAAGAAAAAGGGGCCGTAAACGTTAAACCGTGAGATTGCACAAAACACGTTAACTTTTGGTGAATTGCGAGTTTGCTGCACGAATGCGTGAGGATTCTCTACCGCCCAGATTCGCACATTGTGTCTGTTCACTTCACCATTAAGAAAAAATGTTGCTTCATCACTGAAAACAAGTTTCGCACTGAACGCATCCTCTTCCATGAGCTGTTGCAACCGCGCCGAAAATTCAAAGCGTTTGACTTTGTCATCGGGTATCAGGGCTTGTAGAAATTGTAAACGGTAAGGCTTCTGCTTTAGCCTTTTCCGTAAGATTTTCCAAACCGTCGGCTGTGGTACGTTTAGCTCCCTGCTTGCTTTATTCGTCGACTTCCGCGGGCTACACGTGAAACTTGCCCGCACGCGTTCAACCGTTTCTTCGCTCACTGCAGGCCGACCCGTTGATTTCCCCTTACAGAGGCATCCAGAAGCTTTAAACTGCGCATACCATCGCCGAATGGAGTTAGCAGTTGGTGGATCTTTGTTGAACTTCGTCCTGAAGTGTCGTTGCACTGTTATGACTGACTGATGTGAGTGCATTTCAAGCACGACATACGCTTTCTCGGCTCCTGTCGCCATTTTGTCTCACTGTGCTCTCGAGCGCTCTGGCGGCAGAAATCTGAAGTGCGGCTTCAGCCGAACAAAACTTTATGAGTTTTTCTACGTATCTGTAGTATGTCGTAACCATATGCCAATGAATGGAGCTACAGTGAATTTATGAAATCGCTTCAATCATTTGTAATAGCCCTGTATAATACCACGTCAATAGCTGATCGCTGGTGATATGAAATAATGCTGACCGAAAATCAACGATGGGTGGACATGTCTCATAAGTTTTTCTTGTGAGTGCTACCACCGTGACTTAGAAAGAGAGGTTTAATCGTCTTACAAACTGCCAGATGATAGAAAACCCAAGTCCAACAACTACTGTATGTTACTGTCACAGGCGGTTTTGGTTCTGCATGTGCACACAAGTATCCATGTTAAAAGGTATCCATGTATGGCATTAGCTATGAATCACATGGTTTTTCCAGACAAGTTCCGAGACGGTGATCGCCAGAGTGTATATTACCAGACTAGCAATCCTGTTACACGTAGCCCACGATGCAACCTCGTCATAAAATCACTGAATTGTGAAAGGTTGTATCTTTGCCAATGATTCGGTATCACGTTTCTCTCGTGGTGCTATAAAGTCCTAAAATCTTTCAGCTGGCCTACCATTAATTATGTACTTGTACACTATATCAATCTGGAAAACGCAGTCTACATCACTGGTTTCATCACCTAGTATAGCCAAAAACTCCACATCATTAATTTCTTTTCTAATTTCCTCTTGGTAGACTTGAAGCATGCATTGGAGGAGTTCGTTCTAGCTAGTTTTAGAGCTGCCGTTGAAAACTGTTGCTTTTTCTACATGTGGTTTCAATACAGAGTCTAATTCTGCATTAAAATTAATCAAGGCACTAAAACCGCCAGGATATAAAGATGATTCAGTCACGTTATGTCCTCTAAGGGCAAGTTCCAACGCACCACAGAAAAGTATACAGTTAATAAATAGCTTTAGTAAATACCTATAATCCGTAACTTTATGGATTTGTACTGCAATAGGTGATCTGTGCCCACTGTATCTATTTTACATTGCCTAGACTTGTCAGATTCAAAACGTTATTCGGATGGACTGAAGAAAGTTCGTGTTTCCTAATTTTGTCATGGAGGTGATAAATGCCACACACTCCGTCTTTAGGCACGAAAGCTCTCCTCCAAATAATGAGCAAGGAAAAAAAAAACAAGGCGTTTTTAAAATCACTATCACACAGCCATTTACGCTTGCTACTTTTCGTTTTACTTGTATGTAAAATTCTCGAAGTAGTAGTCGGCCTTCCTAGCCTCTTGAGCACTAATTTTTCTTTACACTTGCGTAACCTGCAAGGTTCAGAGAGGAAGGAAATTACCTGGTCCCTTATTTCACACATTCACTTGTTAAATAAGCCTCAAAGTTCAGTATAGCGCACGCTTAGATAACGAACACAATGGACAGTAAATAGTTACTTCGTTGGCAGCCACACATGAACGGGAAGGAACTGTGAGAATTCCACCTCGTTCGAAGCTCTGTCAGTTCTGGTTCTCTTCGGATGAGTTCGGACCCTGTTTCTGCGGTTGCCTGGGCGGCTTGGGTGAGGTGCGTTTGGTGCTTGGAGCTGGTCACCAGGCAGTTTAGGGAGATAAATGGTGCGCTACTACTCCACATGTCAGAGGTTGAAAATACCGCTTCAGTTGTAAAGTTCTTTTATTATCACACGACCGGTTTCTGGCTCTAATAAGCCCATCTTCAGGTGTCATAACTTGGTGCTGTGGCCCCCGAGCGCAGCGGTGGACGTGTACAAGGCGCGGTGTGCTACCTACAGGGTGTTTCAAAAATGACCGGTATATTTGAAACGGCAATAAAAACTAAACGAGCAGCGATAGAAATACACCGTTTGTTGCAATATGCTTGGGACAACAGTACATTTTCAGGCAGACAAACTTTCGAAATTACAGTAGTTACAATTTTCAACAACAGATGGCGCTGCGGTCTGGGAAACTCTATAGTACGATATTTTCCACATATCCACCATGCATAGCAATAATATGGCGTAGTCTCTGAATGAAATTACCCGAAACCTTTGACAACGTGTCTGGCGGAATGGCTTCACATGCAGATGAGATGTACTGCTTCAGCTGTTCAATTGTTTCTGGATTCTGGCGGTACACCTGGTCTTTCAAGTGTCCCCACAGAAAGAAGTCAGAGGGGTTCATGTCTGGCGAATAGGGAGGCCAATCCACGCCGCCTCCTGTATGTTTCGGATAGCCCAAAGCAATCACACGATCATCGAAATATTCATTCAGGAAATTAAAGACGTCGGCCGTGCGATGTGGCCGGGCACCATCTTGCATAAACCACGAGGTGTTTGCAGTGTCGTCTAAGGCAGTTTGTACCGCCACAAATTCACGAAGAATGCCAGATAGCGTGATGCAGTAATCGTTTCGGATCTGAAAAATGGGCCAATGATTCCTTTGGAAGAAATGGCGGCCCAGACCAGTACTTTTTGAGGATGCAGGGACGATGGGACTGCAACATGGGGCTTTTCGGTTCCCCATATGCGCCAGTTCTGTTTATTGACGAAGCCATCCAGGTAAAAATAAGCTTCGTCAGTAAACCAAATGCTGCCCACATGCATATCGCCGTCATCAATCCTGTGCATTATATCGTTAGCGAATGTCTCTCGTGCAGCAATGGTAGCGGCGCTGAGGGGTTGCCGCGTTTGAATTTTGTATGGATAGAGGTGTAAACTCTGGCGCATGAGACGATACGTGGACGTTGGCGTCATGTGGACCGCAGCTGCAACACGGCGAACGGAAACCCGAGGCCGCTGTTGGATCACCTGCTGCACTAGCTGCGCGTTGCCCTCTGTGGTTGCCGTACGCGGTCGCCCTACCTTTCCAGCACGTTCATCCGTCACGTTCCCAGTCCGTTGAAATTTTTCAAACAGATCCTTTATTGTATCGCTTTTCGGTCCTTTGGTTACATTAAACCTCCGTTGAAAACTTCGTCTTGTTGCAAAAACACTGTGTTCTAGGCGGTGGAATTCCAACACCAGAAAAATCCTCTGTTCTAAGGAATAAACCATGTTGTCTACAGCACACTTGCACGTTGTGAACAGCACACGCTTACAGCAGAAAGACGACGTACAGAATGGCGCACCCACAGACTGCGTTGTCTTCTATATCTTTCACATCACTTGCAGCGCCATCTGTTGTTGAAAATTGTAGCTACTGTAATTTCGAAAGTTTGTCCGCCTGAAAATGTACTGTTGTCCCAAGCATATTGCAACAAACGGTGTATTTCTATCGCTGCTCGTTTAGTTTTTATTGCCGTTTCAAATATACCGGTCATTTTTGAAACACCCTGTATGAGCGCTCTACAGGATTGTTTGTACTCCACTTGTATAGAAAGCTCAAAAACAAACATGGTTGAACGAAATTATTTCGAGGCATGATAACACCTACAAATGCATGCAGGAGCCGTCCCTGATATATACCCACGCACTCACCCACCCACACAAGCACGCGCGCGCGCGCCCACAGACACACACACACACACACACACACACACACACACACACACGTGTGTGCGTGTCTGTGTGTGCGGTTGTGTGTATGTGGGTACGTCGTCAATCTATTATCATCATCACTAATACTTACTTGATGATTATTTTTGTTGCTGCTGTAACGAGTGTCGTTTAGTGCTGCTGTACGTTTTGACATGTTCACCCTTTGAGATTTCTTATATAAATGGGAAAATGCTTTTTCAGCTGTTGTTTTGTAAATATCATTTAAATTGCAGCAGTGCATGTACCTTTAAACCGAGCGGTCTAAGGCGCTGCATACATGGACTGTGCGGCTGGTCCCGGCGGAGGTTCGAGTCCTGCCTCGGACATGCGCGTGTGTGTTTGTCCTCGGGATAATTTAGGTTAAGTAGTGTGTAAGCTTAGGGACTGATGACCTTAGGAGTTAAGTCCCATAAGATTTCACACACGTTTGAACTTTTTTTTTTGTGCCTTTAAAATACAAAATGTTCAGCAATACCATCTCTGCTCAATATCATCACATTTCTGCTTCAGGTATAAAATAAAAATACATCGGGATCTATTGCAATTTTATCGCTATCACTCAAGCTGTCTCTTCAGATACAGCTGAAAATGAGTGAGGTTATGAGATTGAACGCAAAATCTGATAAAAGCAGAGCAACAATATTAGTTGTTAATTAAGTGATTCCTATGGATATATACTACAGTTTCTGAACAATGAAGTATCTCTCGGTACTTTGACCTCAAAGGTTCAACCACAGCTAAAGTGGATGATGACTGTAAAACGTTGGTGTTTTCATGAAATCTGCTGAGTACTATAGTCCTAAATATTCTGGAACAAATTGCTCCTTAATATATCACAGCAACCGGGAAACTGTAGTGCCAGAGAAAGAGAGTATTAATCCTTATTGCTTATTAGAGTGGCTTCAAACTAAGAAATGTGAGTAACTGTTTTTTGAAATACACAAAAATCTTGCAGAATAGCGTTGTGATTTGAACGAAATTGACTATTATTTGTGTGCTAAACAACTGAGACCCATTTTATTTGGTAGTTCCTGCAGCTTTCAGAAATTGTTTCAAGGATTTCAGAATGACGAATTTATTTCTAAGTATGAACATTGTTATAAGCAAATCGATGGCCCCTTATTAAAGTGAGTTGTAGAGGACATAAAAAGCACCAGTGAAATACTTTTTAACGTATCACATGCTTTTTCGTACAAATGAAATCACCAACTTCTTACTACAAGAGATAAAAAATGCACTGCCATTAGAGCTTAGCCAATCTAGGGGGAATAATAATGGGAGCAATATATTTTGTATCAACCTATGTTTAAGAATGAGTTACCTTAATGACTGATCTACAATGACAGCATATCTTTATAACTTTTAGCTGACATTAAAATCGTTGAAAGAAATAATATTGCCAGGGTGCTGGTGATCAACAAGAGCAGACAGACACACTGTGTGCAGCAGTGCGTGCTGACTGGCACACATGTACTACCTGCAGCCTGGATGAAAATGTTTATAACAAAAAAGCCATTACTGTTTATATGAAAAAACCCTAACACCCTTCCTATTACCTCTGGGGGAGGCCCATGATATTTCCGTGCGACTGCACAAAAACACCGTCATTGTTTACAATAAATCTCCCGTGACTGCCTTCAGCCAGGACATAATTGTTCATGCTCTGAGTTACAGGGACCACAGTTACTTTCGCTGTCAGACACGCAGTTCCGCCATCTTGAAATTTCCACCGATAGGACAATTGCCAATCCTGATCTAATAGGGAGCGTCATGACGGATACAGGTAATAGTGAACACAAGGTCATTGTAGCGAGGCTCAAAACCATGCCAACCAAAACCACTAAAACAAACGAAAAATATATCTATTTAAAACAACAGACAAAAAATCGCTTGATGCCTTACAAAGAGAGAGTCTCCATTCCTTCCAAGCTAATTTTGGAAGTGTAGACCAGATATGGCTCAAATTCGAAGATACAGTATCGACAGCAATAGATAGATTCATACCTCATAAGTTAATAAGAGACGGGACTGATCCACCATGGTACACAAAACACGTCAGAACACTGTTGTAGAAGCAACGAAAAAAAGCATGCAAAATTCAGAAGAATGCAAAATCCCCAAGAGTGGCTAAATTTTACGGAAGCTCGAAATTTAGTGTGGACTTCAATGCGAGATGCTTTAGTAGTTTCCACAATGAAACATTATCTCAAAATATGGTAGAAATCCCAAAAAGATTTTGGTCGTATGTAAAGTACACCAGGGGCAAAAAACTGTCAATACCGTCACTGCGTGATAGCGATGGAAATGTTACCGATGATGTTGCCACTAAAGCGGAGTTACTAAATACAGTTTTCCGTAATTCCTTCACGAAAGAAGACGAAGTAAATATTACAGAATTCGAAACCAGAACAGCGGTTAGAATGAGTGACATAAAAGTAGATATCTTAGGTGTTGTGAAACAAATCAAAAGGCAAGTCTTCCGGTCCAGATGTTATACCAATCAGGTTCCTTTCAGAGTATTCAGACACAATAGTACCTTTCTTAGCAATCATATACAACCCCTTACTTGTCGGAAGGTCTGTTCTAAAGACTGGAAAGTAGCACAGGTCACACCAATATTCAAGAAGGGAAATAGAAGTAACCCATTGAATTACAGACCATTATCACTGACCTCAATTTTCAGTAGGATTTGGAGCATATACTGTACTCGAATATTATGAAACAGCTTGAAGAAAATGACTTATTGACACATAACCAAAGCGGATTTAGAAAATATCGTTCTTGTGCAACGCAGAAGTCTTTACTCTCATGAAGTAATGAGTGTTGTCGACAAGGGATCTCAGATCGATTCCACATTCCTAGATTTCCGTTCCTCACAAGCGACTATTAATCAAAGTGCGTGCATATGGAGTATCGTCTGTGTGACTGGATTCATGATTTCCTCTCAGAGAGGTCACAGTTCGTAGTGATAGACGGTAAATCATCGAGTAGAACAGAAGTGATATATGGCGATCCGCAAGGTAGTGTCATTGGCCCTCTGCTGTTCCTGATTTACATAAATGATCTAGGTGATAATCTGAGCAGCCCCCTTAGATTGTTTACAGATGATGCTGTAATTTACCGTATACTAAAATCATCAGACGATCAATTCCAATTACAAAATGATCTAGAGAGAATTTCTATATGGTGCGAAAAGTGGCAATTGGCACTAAACAAAGAAAAGTGCGAGGTCATCCACATGGGTACTAAAAGAAATCCGGTAAATTTTGGGTGTACGATAAATCACGCAAATCTAAGGACTGTCAATTCGACTAAATACCTAGTAATTACAATTACGAGCAATTTAAATTGGGAAGTCCACATTGATAATATTTTGGGGAAGGTGAAACAAAAACTGCGCTTTGTTGGCAAAACACTTACAAGATGCGACAAACACACTAAAGATACAGCTTACATTACACTTGTCGATTCTCTGCAGGAATATTGCTGCACAGTGTGGAATCCATACTAGGTAGGATTGACGGAGGACATCGAAAAAGTGCAAAGAAGGGCAGCCCATTTCGTGTTATCGCGCAGTAGGGGTGAGAGTGTCATTGATGTGACACGCGAGTTGCGGTGGCAGTCACCGAAATAAAGGCGGTTTTCTTTGCGGCGAGATCTACTTACGAAATTGAAAAAAAAAATGGTTCAAATGGCTCTGAGCACTATGGGACTTAACTACAGTTGTCATCAGTCCCCTAGAACTTAGAACTACTTAAACCTAACTAAGCTAAGGACATCACACACATCCATGCCTGAGGCAGGATTCGAACCTGCGACCGTAGCGGTCGCGTAGCTCCAGACTGTAGCGCCTAGAACTGCTCGGCCACGTCGGCCCGCTCGAAATTTCAATCACGAACTTCCTCTTCCGAATGCGAAAAGATTTTGTTGACACCGACCTACGCAGGGAGAAATTATCGAGCTCGAATGGAAAGATTTTGGTGTTCCTTTTTCCCACGCGTCATTCGAGAGTGGAATGGTAGAGAAGTAGTATGAAAATGGTTCGATGAACCCTCTGCCAGGCACTTAAGTGTGAATTGCAGAGTAACGATGTAGATGTAGATGTACAGTACTGGCCATTAAAATTGCTACACAACGAAGATGACGTGCTACAGACGCGAAATTTAACCGAGAGGAAGAAGATGCTGTGATATGCAAATGATTAGCTTTTCAGAGCATTCACACAAGGTTGGCGCCGGTGGCGACACCTAAAACGTGCGGGCGTGAGGTTTCCAACCGATTTCTCATACACAAACAGCAGTTGACCGTGTTGCCTGGTGAAACGTTGTTGTGATGCCTCGTGTAAGCAGGAGAAATGCGTACCATCACGTTTCCGACTTTGATAAAGGTCGGATTGTAGCCTATCGCGATTGCAGTTTATCGTGTCGCGACAATCCTGCTCGCGTTGGTCGAGATCCAATGAGTGTTAGCAGAATATGGAATCGGTGGGTTCAGGAGAGTAATACGGAACGCCGTGCTGGATCCCAACGGCCTCGTATCACTAGCAGTCGAGATGACAGGCATCTTATCCGCATGGCTGTAAGGATCGTGCAGCCACGTCTCGATCCCTGAGTCAACAGATAGGGACGTTTGCAAGACGACAACCATCTGCACGAACAGTTCGACGACGTTTGCAGCAGCACGGACTATCAGCTCGTAGACCATGGCTGTGGTTACCCTTGACGCCGCATCACTGACAGGAGCGCCTGCGATGGTGTGCTCGACGACGGACCTGGGTTCACGAATGGCAAAACGTCATTTTTTCGGATGAATGCAGGTTATGTTTACAGCATCACGATGGTTGCATCCGCGTTTGGCGACATCGCAGTGAACGCACATTGGAAGCGTGTGTTCGTCGTCGCCATACTGGCGTATCAGCCGGCGTGGTGGTATGAGGTGCCATTGGTAACACGTCTCGGTCACCTCTTGTTCGCATTGACGCGACTTTGAGCAGTGGACGTTACATTTCAGATGTGTTACGACCCGTTGTTCTACCCTTCATTCGATCCCTGCGAAACCCTACGTTTCAGCAGGATAATGCACGACCGCATGTTGCAGGTCCTGTACGGTCTTTTCTGAATACAGAAAATGTTCGACTGCTGCCCTGGCCAGCACATTCTCTACATGTCTCACCAATTGAAAACGTCTGGTCAATGGCGGCCGAGCAACTGGCTCGTCACAATATGCCAGTCACTACTCTTGATGAACTGTGGTATCGTGATGAAGCTGCATGGGCAGCTGTACCTGTACACGCCCTCCAAGCTCTGTTTAACTTAATGCCCAGGCGTATCAAGGCTGGTATTACGGCCAGAGGTGATTGTTCTGGGTACTAATTTCTCAGAACGTATCCACGCAAACTGCGTGAAAATGTAATCATATGTCAGTTCTAGTATAGTATATTTGTCCAATGAATACCCGTTTATCATGTGCATTTCTTCTTGGTGCAGCAATTTTAATGGCCAGTAGTGTAGATGTGCGAGTTCAGCGCAGTGTGTTTTCCTCAGAGTGGCGGCTCTGTCGGTTTGGATGCAGCGAGCAACGTGCTGTTCGACGTATACGCCACATTCCTGGCGGGCGTGGCGTGGAGGGGGCAGCGGCCTGTCGCGGCTACTCTTCTGTGGGCGGGCATGGTGGTGCTGGGCGCCTTCCAGGGCTGCCTCTACAGCCTGCACACCACGCCGCGCTACCTGCCCCAGCTGGACACGCTCCTGGACGCTGCCGGCTCTGTGACGCAGGTCTACATCTACACACCTCTGGCGGAGGTGCGCTGCCTGACTTAAGTAGCTTGCTTCCTTCAGTCAGAATGGAATTACGGTCCTGGTTTCACAGTTACCATCTAGCCTAGACACATAAAAGTTTAAACATTTTACGTCCTTACATTAAAGGATGATCTGAAAGGAAAGACTGTTATTCACTTATATATTCTGTATGGATTATTTTTATAAGTATCATATCATAATTAAGGTAACTAATGTGCTGAGATATGCTATGGACAACAGTGTTGCCAACATATTGACGCTACAAGAATCCATCAAAGCACATGATAGCGTCAATTTTGACTTACTACTCAAAAAAACTGGACATCTAACATTTTTAGATAGCAATCTGAGACTATTCGAATGCTACAGTAACGTGTTTACTGTGGGAATGAAAAGTCGTCCTGGTAGCATCTTCTCTCAGGAGTATCTCAGGGGTCAGATCTGAGCTCGTTATTTTTTTTTCTTGTATGTCAGCGACATCTTGTTCATTCTGTCCTCCTGTAAATATAACTTATATGCCTAAGACCTACAGCTTTGGTTAAGTGCCAGACGTGAGGAGACGGATATTGCCGTCGCACAGATGAATGCAAACAGCTCTTCAATGTTCAGCTGGTCGCAAACTGAATCCCAAAAGTGCCAACTAAATATAGTATACTAACCGGAATTAATACGTTGTGAATTTCATGAACATATGCTTTCTATTCTTCCCGACGGGTTGCGAACACAGTATCAGAAATCAGTAAACTATTTTGGTTGGTTGGTTGTTTGGGGGAAGAGACCAAACAGCGAGGTCATCGGTCTCATCGGATTAGGAAAGGATGGGGAAGGAAGTCGGCCGTGCCCTCTCAATGGAACCATCCCAGCATTTGCCTGGAGCGATTTAGGGAAATCACGGAAAACCTAAATCAGGATGGCGGGACGCGGGATTGAACCGTCGTCCTCCCGAACGCGAGTCCAGTGTGTTACCACTGCGCCACCTCGCTCGGTAACTATTTTGGTGTAACTTCGGTGAGCACCTCAACCGGTAGAAAATCTGTCCGTTCATTTCAACAAGAGGAAGGTAGGCGCATTTTCTTTTCTGTTTGAGGGAGAAATTTTTTTTGGGCAGGAGCTATGAGATCGAGAGATGGGACTGCTTTTTGGATAGACAACAAGAAAAAAAAAAACGGTTGAAATGCCTCTGAGCACTATGGGCTATGGGACTTAACATCTGAGGTCATCAGTCCCCTAGAACTTAGAACTACTTAAACCTAACTAACCTAAGGACATCACACACATCCATGCCCGAGGCAGGACTCGTACCTGCGACCGTAGCGGTCGCGAGGTTCTGGTTTGGAGAGACACAACAGGGATGAATGAGACCTTGTGTTACGACTAAGATGAGGGATCTCTCATGTGGAGTAATCGTGGAGGTCCGGCAGATCGAATGATTATAAAAATTTTACATTTAACATTCTGATGATATACGTTACGACGCTTCTGGAGGGTACAGGAATTCATAAAATATATCAAAGTAATTTGTTTATTTTATTCCATTTGTGGAGCACAATGATTTTTACCTGGTACTTAAATTTCGATCAGTGTTGGCCTCCTTCATAGGACTCTGCTGGCAGATGCTGGAACTTGCCATGGGTGATGACGAAGACCTGCAGCCGCTGTGGCGACGCCTCGTGCGGACGGTGGACATGCGGGAATGGGGGCGTGCGGAGAGGGAGGCGGGTCTACAGGGAGGACTCGCCCTCGTACACCCTCGCAGCGTCCACACCTTCCGTCGCAGGTGAGGCAAGACACTTGCTACGTATAGCATCTGAAGTCACACATGTAATTCAGAACGTGTTCAACATCCCATATGATTACAAAGTTGTGATTACACCAATCGGAACTGAACACGATGCTTCCTTTTCCAGCTCGATATCGGTTGTATACACTATCAGATCAAAAGTATTCATACACCTATTAGTAGATGCCCTCCTGGATTGATGCCCTCTCTCCCACCATTTATCCCTCCGATCAACTCTGATCCTCACTTCCCCCTCCTTTCCTTTGTCCTTTTCCTAGGCTCCCTGTCCGCCCCTCCCCCCACTTCCATGCTGTTTTTTTCCCACCTACCCTTTCTCTGCCTCCCTTCTCTCCCCCGAGTCCTTTTGCGTTTCCTTCCTCTGCCTTTCCCCATTCCCTCTTGCGTCTGCCCTGCTCCGCCCCCCTTCTGAGTCCCTTCGTCGGTTCCCCCCCGCCTTTTGTTTTTCCTCTCCTCCCCCCCTTTCTTTCCCCATCATCTTTCAAGGTCCCCCCACCGATCTGCCCTTGCCTGTGGTGTGTCATCTTCGTTCCGACTTTTTAGTGCCGAGTTTTTCCATTGATTGTTAAGTGTTGTGCGTCTTTTTCGAAGTGTTGCGAACGGAATCATACTGTCGCAGGGTGTGATTCATATATCTCTTGCGAACAGAAAGCAGACTCGCCGTGTTTTTTAATTGTTTGTCTGCTATTTTCCCTGTCTGTTTCCTGTGGATTTTATTATCATCGCCCACTATTTGTTGTGTGTTTTAACTTCCCACAGTTTTCCGTCGTTTTACTATTTACGTCACCATTTTATCGCCTGGTTTTGTTGTTTCTTATCTTCTTATGTTTTAAAAATTCTGTAGGCTGAAGAGCAGCGTGCTAAGATGCTGCCAGCCCGCACCCTTCGGGGGGAATCAAAATCCAATAAAAGAAAAAAAATAGTAGATATTAATGCGGGGTGTATCCATCCTCTGCCTTTATGACGGTTTGGAATTCGCTTGGGACACTTTCGATGTGGTGTATGAACGACTGTGGAGGAATACCAGACTCTTCAAGAGCCAACAACTAGACGCTTGGACGCTTGAGTCTGCAGCGAAGTCTACGTTGTAGCTCATCCTAAAGGTTCCCATTGGGCTCAGGTAGGGACCCTGGGCGACCTAGTCTATTTCAGGATGTTATCGTCCGCAAACCATTACTTCACGGATCTTATGACAGGGTGTATTGCCATGCTCATAGAAACATTCATCATCTCAGAAGTGTTCCTCTACTTACCACAATACACAATGCTGTAAAATATGCTCATAACCTTCTGCATTTAGCGTTTTCTTAAATGCAATAAGAGGGCTACACCTTAACTACGAAAGACTCCCCATTACCTTAAAGTAACTCCTCCATACTTCACTCTTGGCTCTACCCATGATGACAGCAATGTTTTCCATGCATTCTCCGAACCCAAACCGTTCGATCAGATTTACAAGTATTATATCATGATTCATCACTTCAGTTCACTCGTTTCCGTCATCCACTTTCCAGTAGTGTACTGACTACAAAAATATGTAGCTTATGAGGGGCTACTCACCATTGTACCCATTCTTCCTATCTCCCTATGCACAGCCACTGTGCTAAGTGTAGCCTAGCAGAACTTTGCAACTCATGAGTGATTACTTCAACTGATTTCATGTGGTTCTTATAACTACGCTTCGCAATACTTGTCTGTCATTACGTGAGGTCTGTGTGGTCTTCATTTGGCTATGGTTGTTGTGTCATGTTTCCACTTCAAGGTCACATCACAAACATTTGACTTATGAAGTTTTAGACGGATTGAAATGTCGCTGATGGATTTGTTACACAGGTGGTGTCCAGTGACTGGTCCACGTTCGAAGCCGTTTGTAACACTACCGCCCTGTCGGACGTGCGTTAGCTCAATAAAGCCTGTACTGTAATAAGTTCACGGGCTTCACCTTGTAAACAAGGATTTTAGTACCTAAGTTGACCGCGTGTACCTAATGGAAGCAAGATCGGACCTATACTCAGTCAGTAACTACAGTGATGCGTCAAGCTAATGTAAAGTGTAATTACGCGTTCGCATGGACAAGAAGTACACACAGTAGATATTACCAATGATTAATAATACGGTCGCCAGCCTAATTAGGCATTGAGTGAGTTTTTCCTTGTACAAGTGGTTGCATGTACAAGCGTAATGACACGTAGTAATGTTGCGTTATATGACAAAGTTTGGAACCAGAAAGAATCTACTGAACTAAGGTTTTCTTCTTTTTGTACTAAATTGGACGAGCTAAAATTACACAACACCACACAGCAATGATTACTACGAACTGCATTTTGTATATTGATCAGACTGAAATCGGGCATAGATTACCCTAGAATTAGCAATTTTGAAAGTACACATACAATATCACTATTAAAATTGGAAAAAACACTAATATACTTAGGTTTGATGTAGAAATTAACTTTACTGTTCAAATCTGATCAGTACACTTCAAAATGTACAAGAATGGGCAAGAGAAGGGGGGGGGGCCCTGAAACTGTTATGGTCGTTATACTGAAACTAGTCAGTCCTGGAGGTAAATTAACACTCAAAATTATCAATCTGTGGATAACTACTCTTTTGTCTTATTTTTGAATTAATTAGTTATCATTATTTCTGTCATACATTAATTAAATAACATCGCTAGCTCAATTCAAAATTTATCTTTCAATTTAATCACACTGTTGTTCTTTACTAACATTTGTTTTAACACACCTAACTTTAAACGTCTTTATAGTATAGCTTTGTCTACTGATAATTCTCATTGATACTATCTTTGAACTTTCAATTCAGGATACTCGGGTTGCACAATATGTGGTAAGGACCCTGTCTAGGTCAATGATAAGGATAAGTGATGGCTAAGGCAATTCTGGTAAAAGTCACGTTATTATTGAACAGATAAAACAGTTTCGACACTGGTCCACACAGATACAATTCTAAAGATGAAGTAAAGGTTTGACCTGTGCACGTCGTTGCGGCGGGTGGCGGGCAGCGAGATAGCGGGCAGCACAGCACACATACAAGCACGGCTAAGGCTCTCACAGTATCGGCACTTTCATTCTTCTTAGCGTCGTAATCTTTCCAATTTTGTGCCTGAGGATATAGCCATGCCAAGTAGTCGTCGGAATCGGGTCATCCGAGGCTCAATGGAATCCACTTTTCCTAGATAGCCTCCTCGGTACAGTACATGTTCCTCTGACCGACGCCCAACTCCGACTGTGTTACTGAGCCCGTTGTGCCGAACCGCGCCAGTGTGCGTTTTCCCGCGCTCGCCTGCATCCACCTTTTCCCGCTCCCCTACAGGTAGGGTATTCACCACAGGTTTTCTACTACACATATTCTAATGCATTACCTACGTATGGACCAAGTGTATAAATTACAATTTTCACATCTTACAATAGTTTTAACATTTCCTTTTGGTTATCAAATTGCTTGAAATCTAACATAAATAATAACATTCATTTCAAAAGTTGTTTACAGTTTCTTTAACATGACACGAAAAGAAAAAGAAATTCACAACATTACTTATATTACTTTATATAAATTCAGAAAGAAAAATTTATCTAAATTCATAAAGGAAAAAATTATTATAGGTACAGTTGCTATTGTTACACGTTGAGCTCTCCTGCCCCACCCGTATTGCTGTAACTGCTTCTCTGCTGACTACAATACTCCTCATCTCCTACAATAATGGCGGGCCCGCCTCTCGATTCATCTGGTGATCAGTTCTGTAGATCATACACTGTGTGACAGCATCGAGGCGGAATGAAGGAGCAACGTAACGGAACAGCATCAGCAGCGCGGTGGACATGAGTGGCTAAGAGCAAGTACTGGGAAATTTAGCCATAATACGTAGTAGTAAAAATAGGAAAAAACGAAAATTAGACTTCACGTCCCGTCAAACAGAAGAATACAGACAGCATACAAGATTAGATTGGTTACGATGTGATAGATTGCCGGAGCAACCATCCTGGTATCTATCTTAACCGATTTAGTCATACTACAGGGAACCTACACCTGAATAGTCGCGGGGTGGGGGTGGTAGGTTAAAGTTAAGCTTTAATGTCAGTTCTTCCACATGCGACGCCAAAGTCTTAACCATTTCGCCAGCTCGCTCGCTACTCCATTGATTGTGACCGGGCCAAATATCTCACGAAATAAGCGTCAAACGAAGAAACTACAAAGAACGAAACTTGTCTAGCTTGAAGTGAGAAATCAGATAGCGCTATGGTTGGCCCGCTAGATAGCGCTGCCATAGGTCAAAAGGATATCACCTGCGTTTTTTAAAAATAGGAACCCCCATTTTTATTACATATTCGTGTAGTACGTAAGGAAATATAAATGTTTTAGTTGGACCACTTTTTTCGCTTTGTGATAGATGGCGCTGTAATAGTGACAAACATATGGCTCACAATTTTAGACGAACAGTTGGTAACAGGTAAGTTCTTTAAATTAAAGAACGTAGGTACTTTTGAACATTTTATTCCGGTTGTTCCAATGTGACACATGTACCTTCGTGAACTTATCATTTATGAGAACGCATGCTGTTACACCGTGATTACCTGTAAAAACAACATTAATACAATAAATCCTCAAAATGATGACCTCAGCGAGTAGTTCGCCTTCTGTAATGTTCGCACATATATCGACACTGAGCTGACGCATGTTGTCAGTCGCTGTCGGTGGACCACGATAACAAATATCCTTCAGCTTTCCCCACAGAAAGAAATCCGCGTACGTCAGATCCGGTGAACGTGCTGGCCATGGTATGGTGCTTCGACGACCAATCCACCTGTCATGAAATATGCAATTCAATACCGCTTCAACCGCACACGAGCTTTGTGCCGGACATCCATCATGTTGGAAGTACATCGGCATTCTGTCATGCAGTGAAACATCTTGTAGTAACATTGGTAGAACATTACGTAGGAAATCAACATTCATTGCACCATTTAGATTGCTATCGACAAAATGGGGGCCGATTATCCTTCCTCCCATAATGCCGCACCATACATTAACCCGCCAATGTTGCTGATGTTCCACTTGTCGCAGCCATCGTGGTTTTTCCGTTGCCCAATAGTGCATATTATGCCGGTTTACGTTACCGCTGTTGATGAATGATGCTTCGTCGCTAAATAGAATGCGTGCAAAAAATCTGTCATCGTCTCGTAATTTCTCTTGTGCCCAGTGGCAGAACGGTACACGACGTTCAAAGTCGTCGCCATGCAATTCCTGGTGCACAGAAATATGGTACGGGTGCAATCGATGTTGATGTATCAATCTCAACACCGACGTTTTTGAGATTCCCGATTCTCGCGCAGTTTGTCTGCTACTGATGTGCGGATTAGCCGCGACAGCAGCTAAAACATCTACTTGGGCATCATCATTTGTTGCAGATCGTGGTTGACGTTTCACATGTGGCTGAACACTTCGTGTCTCCTTAAATAACGTAACTATCAGGCGAACGGTCCGGAGACTTGGATGATGTCGTCTAGGATACCGAGCAGCATACATAGCACACGCGCATTGGCCATTTTGATCACTAGCCATACATCAATACGATGTCGACCTTTTCCGCCATTGGTAAACGGTCCATTCTAACACGAGTAATGTACCACGAGGCAAATGCCGTCCGCACTGGCGGAATGTTACGTGATACCACGTACTTATAATTTTGTGAATATTACAGCGCCATCTGTCACAAAGCCAAAAAAGTGGTCCAACTAAAACATTCATACTTCTTTACGTACTACACGAATATGTAATAAAAAATGGGGGCTCCTATCGGAAAATCGCAGTTGATATCCGTTTGATCTATGGCAGCTCCATCTAGCTCCCGAATATGTAATAAAAAATGGGGGATCCTATTGAAAAATCGCAGTTGATATCCATTTGACCTATAGCAGCTCCTTCTAGTGGGCCAACCATAGCGCCATCTGGTTTCCCTCTTCAAGCTAGACGAGTTTCGTTCTTTGTAGTTTTTTCGTTTGATGCTTATTTCGTGAGATATTTGGCCCCGTCACTATCAATGGACCACCCTGTATATGTACAAAAACAGAGGAACTGCTTGTCTGCTTTCTGAGATAATCCAGTTATAGCAACACTGTTTTGATGCGAGGGGAGACCCAGACACTAAAAGAGAAACTATTGGCTATCTGAACAGTAAGCATAACTGTTGTTGTGGACCCCAGACCGGAGAATGGTTTGCTGCTTCTCTGCATGCTAATCTATTCTGTGCGAGGTTCTTTATCTGTGCGTAACTACTGCAACGTATCTTCTTACTGTAATAAACTTTGGTCTTTCTCTAGAATTCTTACCCTTTACGCTTCTCTCCATTACAAAAATACATAAACTATAACGTTTCGAGTGCCTTCTTGATTATACGTGTTCTCTATAGCTGCATCAGAAATAAAGAGGAATGACTGAATAGAAATGGACAACCTGAAAACATATTACTCCACCAAAGTAGCTGATGATGATTTCTCCGTTCGAAACAAAAATGGTTCAAACGGCTCTGAGCACTATGGGACTTAACATCTGAGGTCATCAGTCCCGTAGAACTTAGAAGTACTTAAACCTAACTAACCTAAGGACAACACACACATTCATGCCAGAGGCAGGATTCGAACCTGGCACAGTAGCGGTCGCGCGGTTCCGGACTGAAGCGCCTAGAACCACTCGGCCACAGCGGCCGGCTCCATTCGAAACGCCACGATTTGTTGGCATTCGCATCCGATACGCTATCTGAAATTCTTTATTTTAAAGCACCCGTGTGCAAAGACTACAACCTTACAACAAGTATTTAATAAAGGTTAAACTGGCCTGTACGCTCATTATAGACTTGGCTGGCCTTCGTGATATTGGAGTAGGACTGATACGTCCTAAAAAACAAGAAAAGATTGCGAATTGGATTATCGCGTTGGGCATTGGACTCGATTTGAAATACACCGTTTCTATCTGTGAGGCTATGTCTGCCCTTATTGTTAAAATGCAGTTTGAACGAAATTGTAGCGCCAAGATGCAACTGCAGTCATCTACGATCAAATGGGTGTTTCACAGACTTATTGTGATAAGCTTTGCACCATAAATAGGCAAGGAGGGACGCTACTAGATACGATCAACCAAAATTCTACTTCGACATCTACATGGGTACTCTGTAAATCACACGTAAGTGCCTGGCAGAGGGAATCTAAAGCCAAAATACAGTAAAAAAATGGTTCAAATGGCTCTGAGCACTATAGGACTTAACTTCTGAGGTGATCAGTCCCCTAGTACTTAGAACTACTTAAACCTAACTAACCTAAGGACAGCACACACATCCATGCCCGAGGCAGGATTCGAACCTGCGACCGTAGAGGTCGCGCGGTTCCAGACTGAAGCGCCTAGAACCGCTCGGCCAATCAGGCCGGCAAAATACAGTAAATCAGAGAAATCGAAAACAACTGAATAATGACAGACCAGAATAAACTACAGAGGATTTTAATGTTTGAGTGGCACAATTTTATTTGCGATTAACTTATGCCTGGGCCATTACAAAATTAATGACATTTAAACGTCTCCAAATTTATTAATACAATAGTCCAATTTGTTTAAACAAAGCAACTGATATCAGAAGCCAAAATTTGAAAACAACAATATGACCATTCTGTTAATACCAGTATAAGGGTTACTAACTGGATGTCAGTTATTTATTACTGTGAGACAACTGCAACTTTGTCAAACAGATATTTAGGTGATGGTGGTGCCTCTTCTTAATGGCTAATTAAGAAGAGGCATCTACTCAGGCAAGACATAGCATTCTTGGTATTCTCGGGAGAGAGAAGGGACACCTTCTGGTGTGTGTGTGTGTGTGTGTGTGTGCTTGCAGCCATTCCAGGACAAATGGTGCCAGGCATCTGCCAGCTATGCCCCTGAATGTCATCCCTTATACTCACGACCAAAATTATTAGCGACCTCCAGCAGAAATCTTCCATCTCATCTCTCGGACCAATGTCTCTTTCAGCAGAGGTCGATGTGCGTCACGTAAGTAATAGAACCGAAGTCTCAGTCATTTCTTCCTTGACAGACTACAAAAAGGCACCCTGGTCTGCTGCTTGCTTTTTATTACTGGTGAGCACTGGTTCTGAATCCTGGTAACTTATTTGTTAGCAACCGTTGCTAATATGTAACAGTAAGCTCACTAACCAAAGAAATGTTTCATCTATGGGCAATCCGCAGAAACGACTAATTTCTAGATACATTTTCCAACATTTGTGTTCTCGTAAAACTGTGTGTCCCTTAGGGTCGTTAACTTTCATGATCTCTGGACTGACCTCTAGCCCTTACAATTTGCACTTCCACCTACTTGCTGATGAACAACGCACTGCAGGCCTCTCTTACAATTGCTTCCAACGAATCATCGACTAGATACTGTACATCTTTTCCTGTCTTCAGTGCCTCCCCTTATACAGACTCATCACAGAATCTTGCTTTCACGAAACGTGATCATGAGATCATGTAAAATGTAGTGTTGTACTTTGTAGTTGACGAGCCCAGTGTAGAACATTGGCTACCCCTCCAAAATAACACCAACGTTGCCGCCACGATCGGTACCATATTAATCAATATCTGCCAGGTGAACCAGAGCTCCATCTTGGAAATTACCGATGTTGTTCATAGAAATTTTCTGAATATTTTGGTAGGATACCTGTCCTCCGGTGGCTAGATTACAGAATAATGATGTACTTATGATTTATTCTGTGGCAGTTACCATGAGTTAATGGAGCAGAATTGAATTGAAGGAGACACACGAGTGCATATCGCTGGCATTTGCACTTTTCTGCAGATATTTTCAGCGCAGTACAGATACGAAGACAAACGGGGTTAAGAAATGAGACAAAATGCCGTTACTCTGTAACGAGCCACTGGAAATTTCAGGTCCCTTATATCAAAATACTCAGAAAATATCCACGAATAACCTCCGAAATTTTGCCGGGGGAATTTGGGTCATCCTGAACATTCTGTAAATCGCTATAAAGCGCATGTGGAGGATAGCTTTCATATTTTAATCGACTTACGTTTCTTCCCAGTCTAATCACAGATGAATTGTTGGAAGATTCTTTATGTGCCTTGTGTGTGTTGTTATTAATGTAATTTTATATTCGTTTTGACTGATACTTAAACGGCTGTGGAATATTCGTGATTCGTGAAAGGTAGCTCTTGGTATGTTCTATGCAGGTGATCTCGAGATATATGGCGCCTTTCTTTGACTGGTTGCCTGATGAGATCTCAGACACATGAAGGCCGTAGTGCTCTAGTGGCTAGCGGTACTGCCTCTGGACCACGGCAGGGTTGGGGATTTTCTGTCCGGGGACTCCGTGTTTGTGTTGTACTCATCATTTTATCATCTGAATAAAATAATAATTGGATCCTTTTACCGACCTCCGCCGGCTGGTGTGGCCGAGCGGTTCCAGTTGCTTCAGTCTGGAACCGCGCGACCGCTACGGTCGCAGGTTCGAATCCTGCCTCAGGCATGGAGGTGAGTTATGTCCTTAGGTTAGTTAGGTTTAAGTAGTTCTAAGTTCTAGGGGACTGATGACCTCAGATATTAAGTCCCATAGTGCTCAGAGTCATTTGAACCATTTTTTACCGACCTCCCAATTCAGATGATACAGTCCCTGAAAGGTTCAAAGAAAACTTGAGTTTGATTGCAAGCACGTACCCGAATCATACGATAATAGTTTGTGGTGACTTTAATTTACCCTCGGTATGTTGCGAAAATACATGTTTAATTCCGGAGGTACGCATAAAATATCACCTGAAATTGTCCTGAACGCATTCTCTGAAAATTATTTCGAGTAGTTAGTTCATGAGCCCAAGCGAATAGTAAACGGTTGTGAAAACACACTTGACCTCTAAGCATCAAATAATCCTGAGTTAATAACGAGCATCAAAACCGATTCAGGGATTAGTGAACACAAGGTTGTTGTAGCGAGATTGGATACTGTAATCCCCAAATCCTCGAAAAATAAGCGAAAAATATACCTATTCAAAAAAAGCAGATAAAAATGGACTTGACGCCTTCCTGAGAGACAATCTCCACTCATTACAAATTAATAATATACGTGTAGAGAAGATGTGACTTAAATTCAAAGAAATAGTATCGGCAGCAATTGAGAGATTTATACCAAATAAATTAACAAACGACGGAGCTGATCCACCTAGGAACACAAAACGGATTAGAACACTGTTGTAGCAACAACGAAACAAACATGCCAAATTTAAACAGGCGCAAAATCCCCAAGATTGGCGATCTTTTACAGAAGCTCGTAATTTAGAGTGGACTTCAATTCGAGATGCCTGTAACAGTTTCCACAACGAAACTTTGTCTCGAATCCCGGCAGAAAATCTAAAGAGATTCTGGTCGTATGTGAAGTATGTTAGCGGCAAGAAACAATCAATGCCTTCTCTGCACGATAGCAATGGAGATACTATCGAAGACAGTGCTACCAAGGCAGAGTTACTAAACGTAGCCTTCCGAAATGCCTTGACAAAAGAAGACGAAGTAAATATTCCAGAATTCGAATCGAGAACAGCTGCCAACATGAGTAACGTAGAAGTATACATCTTCTGAGTAGTGAAGCAACTTAAATCACTTAATAAAAACAAGTCTTCTGGTCCAGACTGTATACCAGTTAGGTTCCTTTCGGAGAATGCTGATGCATTAGCTCCATACTTAACAATCATATACAACCGTTCGCTCGACGGAATATCCGTAACCAAAGACTGGAAAGTTGCACAGGTCACACCAATATTCAAGAAAGGTAGTAGGAGTAATCCACTAAATTACAGGCCCATATCGTTAACGTCGATATGCAGCACGATTTTAGAACATACATTGTGTTCGAACATTATGAATTACCTCGAAGAAAACGAACTATTGACACACAGTCAACATGGGTTTAGAAAACATCGTTCCTGTGAAACACAACTATCTCTTTATTCACATGAAGAGTTGAGTGCCATTGACAAGGGATTTCAGATAGATTCCGTATTTCTGGATTTCCAGAAGGCTTTTGACACTGTACAACACAAGCGGCTCTTAGTGAAATTGCGTGCTTATGAAATATCGTCTCAATTATGTGACTGGATTTGTGATTTCCTGTCAGAGAGATCACAGTTCGTAGTAATTGACGGAAAGTTATCGAGTAAAACATAAATGATTTCTGGCGTTCCGCAAGGTAGTGTTATAGGCCCTTTGCTGTTCCTTATCTATATTAACGATTTTGGAGACAATCTGAGCAGCCGTCTTAAGTTGTTTGCAGATGACGCTGTCGTTTATCGACTAATAAAGTCATCATAAGACCAAAACAAACAGCAAAACGATTTAGAAAAGATATCTGAATGGTGCGAAAAGTGGCATTACCCTAAATAACGAAATGTGTGAGGTCATCCACATGAGTGCTGAAAGGAACTCGTTAAACTTCGGTTACACGATAAATCAGTTTAATCTAAAAGCCGTAAATTCAACTAAATACCTAGGTATTACAATTACGAACAACTTATATTGGAAGGAACACACAGAAAATGTTGTGGGGAAGGCTAACCAAAGACTGCGTTTTACTGGCAGGACACTTAGAAAATGTATCAGACCTACTAAGGAGACTGCCTACACTACGCTTGTCCGTACTCTTTTAGAATACTGCTGCGCGGTGTGGGATCCTTACCAGATAGGACTGACGGAGTACATCGAAAAAGTTCAAAGAAAGGTAGCACGTTTTGTATTATCGCGAAATATGGAACAGAGTGTCACAAAAATGATACAGGATTTGGGCTGGACATCATTAAAAGAAAGGCGTTATTCGTTGCGACGGAATCATCTCACGAAATTCCAATCACCAACTTTCTCCTCAGAATGCGAAAATATTTTGATGACGCCAACCTACATAAGGGAGGAACGACCACCAAGATAAAATAAGGGTAATCAGAGCTCGTACGGAAATATATAGGTGTTCATTCTTTCCGCGCGCTATACGAGATTGGAATAATAGGGAATTGTGAAGGTGGTTCGATGAACCCTCTGCCAGGCACTTAAATGTGATTTGCAGAGTATCCATGTAGATGCAGATGCAGATCATCATTATTATCATTTGTGACAGTGGCTAGATCGGAGTGTGTATAAATTGGACTGTGTAAGAATTGGGGATTGATGTCCGCGCAATTGAGAGCCCCACAAACTAAACATCATCATCACGAATGCCGTATGGGTTACATTTTTTACGTATATAAACGTATATAATTTCTCAGTACCCTACCAATGAATCAACGCCTGGCACTCCTTTTGTCTGCACTTGAGCCTATACGAATTTTCCCTTTCAGATTTCCAGACGCAAATGCTGCCAAGAATAGCTAGTTATATTAAATGGGACGGATCAATTTCAACAACAACACTCCCAAGAGTCCCGCTTATTAACCTGCAATACTGATATTGATGCTGGTAATCGATAGCTGCGTGGCACCAACTCTGCCCTTCTTGCCGGAATTCATGAGATTTTTAACAATTACCTCAGATCTTAGGGCAAGGATTTACGCAACACAGTTTTAGACGAATACTGGGTTGATTTCTTTTTTTCGTGTCTTCGTTTGGGGGTACGCAACATACAAGTAGGTAAACAAGAAAACCATATGATAGTTTTCACAATTCCCAGCCAGATAGTTCAGTTTCTACAAAACCACTAGTTTTATGTTATGGTGATCTTGTGACGTTAAGAAGGTTATAATGGGCAAATCCAAGAAGCACAGTCTCTTCACGTAATGACGCAGTGCGATAACATCAGGCTGTCTTCAGCAGTGAACTCCAGTTAGCGCACTGTTAAACTTTCATGTCACACGTAGGGTGTTATTCCATTCCAATGCGCCCCTGTCGGTACAGAATTACATCGGTCCTCTTGTCACCCTGCTGGCACGCGTGATTTCCGATGCTCCCTCGCAGACTGCCGAGGGGTAATACAAAACGTGAGAAACAAGGCTGATGCGGAAATGAGAAATGCATTCAGTTGAGCGGGACTCATCTGCCAGCAAGTGCATTCAGGTGAAATGCTACACTGATTGGGAACTACGTTCATATACGATTTTCATTACGTAGCGGACTCGTTTTTAGTAGGCGATACCAGAAAGAGCAGGTTCTTTTCCTTTTGTGATCTGTTCTTGTTTTATCAGAAATGCCTGCAAAGCAATTTTTTTGGCAATTTTTATTTGATGCCGTAAACCACAAAACTGTTGTACCAGCGACATAGATGAAAGTGTTATTAAATGTGGGTAGCTTTTGTCGATGACAGACAGTGAAGTATTTGAGATATTATTATTTATACTCTTCGTTTTCTGATGCCTGAAGTGCGTGAGATGCCATGATTAATACTCGTTTGAATATCTGAACGTAACAGAGGTAAAATGCAGTTAGCGAAAAGTGACGTAGAGATTATGCAGAAACCAGACTGCAGTTATTAGAGTCAAAGAGCGTGAAAAAGGAAGCAGTAATTGTAACATCTCCCCAGTGTTCTTCAATCTTTACGTTGACCAAGCAGTACAGGACACCAATGAGAGATTTAGAAAGGGACTTAAAGTTTAGGGATAAAAAATAAAAGGTTTCCCGAGGGCATTGTAATTCTGTGAAAGACGGCAATGGAAGACCAATTAAATGGAATGAATAACGTCTTGAAAAGAGGTTATAGGATAAATGTGAACAAAAATATAACAAAAGTAATGGAAGGCAAATGAGTTAAATCAGGTGATTGTAATAGAAATAGATAAGGAACTGAGGCACTAGAGTACTCGATGAGTTTTGCTCTAGGGCAGGAAAATAACTGGCGATGGCCAAAGTAGAGAGGGTATAAAATGAAGATTGGTAATAGCAACAAAATCGTGCCTGAAAAAGAGAAATTTGTTAACACTAACTAATATCAACTTGCATGACTGCTGAAAACTTCCAAACTGTATTAAAAACAAGCAAACACTGTCATCAAGGCTACATTCTACCTTGGTGGACTCCATAATGTATAAAAAACAAAAACAACAGGTTTTCTCTCTTCTTTACCCTGTATTCGACCCACCACCTCAAGAGCTAGTAAAGATTGCAAAATTCCACTTTCAGGAAAAGTATCTCTGTATAGCTTAAATCCAAGAACTTCAAAACATTTTATGTTGATAGACTATTGGACATTTTTTCCCAATGGTAAAGACAGCCATTCAGCTTTGCAAAAAGAGTGGTATATACAAAGTCGCTTTATAAATGTGGCAAATTCTGTATAACCAGTCTGACGTGGGAGTATCCACCCGCTTGAAGGAATACCTTAGAAGCTGGAGACTTAGAAAAGGTGACTCTACTTTTGCATAGCATCTGCCTAAAAAAAGCCACAGTTACAAGGCGCAACAAGAAATTCTGCATAAGAATGATGGAAATTAATAAACATATGTCCACTTACCCAACAACACTCCCAAGAGTCCCGCTTATTAACCTGCAATAACTGATCAGACACAGTTCCTTTTATCGTCACTTACAACTGCAAATACTGTTAATAATCCCATGCCGACCACTTTGTAAATTACCCCTCCTACTCACAAGCTTAACTTTTTTCTTAATTTCACCTACTGTAGTTTTGTCTGCCCTATTAAAACAGTCCTATCATTTACCTCTTTATTCCCACGTATTATACTGTGCCTGTTTGGAATACAGGCCTTTTAAGATCAAGATTATCTTGTCAAGCAATTCTCAAATTTTATCAAACTTTACTATGTATTATTTAACTTAGTTTTACTCTCAGAACATTTTGTATAATTAGTCATGTAGTTCATTATTTAATGTGTCGTACATTTTGTCCAGCGCAAATATTTTTGCATAGCATTTTCACTGAAATAATCCTTTTCATTTTAGTCACAAATCAAACATTATCAATCGTCATCTTTACAAACCTTCTGACATACTCTGTAGCTGTGCTATTTTAAAATTTTTATCCCACATAAAGTTCACAGCCACTCAGATTTGTCTTTGTGCATGACGATAGCGTAATAGCCGAAAACCTGTTTGTAAATGCTGTAGAAAATTACACCAGAGTGGCGTGTGGTTTTCATTCATAATAAATTTAAGTGTTAGGAAATCTATTCTCATGATATTTGTATGGAGTGTAGCTTTGTACGAAAATGAAACGTAGACAATAAGCAGTTCACGCAAGAAGAGCATAGAAGCTTTTGGAGTATGATGCTTTAGAAGAATGTTGAAAATTATGAGGGTAGGTTGAATAACTGTTCAGAAAGTGGTGAATCGAACTGGGGAAAAATAAATTTGCAACACAATTTGACTGAAATAAGGGACCAGCTGACAGGACTCATTTTGAGGTATCAGAGAATAGTGAGTTTGGTAAGGGTGGGAAGTGTGTAGGGTAATAATCGTAGAGAGACCAAGGCTTGAATGTGGTAAGCAAGTTCAGATGGACGTAGGGTGCAGGAGGTATTCAGCGAAGAAGAAGCTAGCACAGGACAGACTACCGTGGAGAGCTGCATGCAATCAGTCTTTGCACTGAAGACCACAACAAAAACAACGAGAAGCTACATTCAGTATTGATTCAAAGCCATCAGGAAGGAGAATGTAAGGGGTTACTGATCAACAAGTGCGAAACCAACGAAGGAAACTCTACGCTTTGCAAACATGAGGTAACGGAACGCCTACCGATGGCTGAGACAGATTAGCTCTAAGGCTATAGACAGACGCGGAGCTGGGTGTGGAATTGTTAACCATAGGCGTCTAGTTCTGTATGGTAAAGTACTAGCTGCCCTGTCTGCATTGTAAATTGAATATTTGGGTAACATGTCGAAAGTTACTGATTAATAATAGTGCACAATCCTTCTTGACGAAGCAGTGTCGTTTATAATTACGAGTAATTCTCCTGCTGACATTAGAACCCCTCCGCCCCGGCATTGGGCATAATAAATTGTAATGAAGCGTTTTTCTCGACCACCAGTCTATCAGTGGGCGCCACCGACCTGACACTCAGTCCTTGGGCCGCAGCAGAATGGTGCCAGAAGTTGTGTCATCCCCAGCACTGCCTATTACTTCAGAAAATGCCTTAACATCATTTGTGTCATTTTCTAGCAGCAGTAACATATCGTCAACGTAACATTAACAACAAATAGGTTATTCCTTTTAGCTGTGGAACTTGACAAAAAATTATACATTTACAAATCAACAGCAAACATTTCTGGTACAGTACCACACAGGCTATTACCCACCCCACGACAATCTTGAGATAATGTATTTTTACACGGAAAGAAAAAAATGTATAGGCTAAACAAACTCTAAGAATTCAGTTAGTATTGTACAATTTCTCTAACATATGTACAGTAATGATATGTGATGCGTTTACGTTGTAAACATATTTTTTGTGTCGAAACTGCACCCCATTTTGCTGTGAACGGTAGCGACGTTCACATTATGACCGTCCCGGCAGTGCGGCCTACTTTGAGCAATATTATTAGCTCTATTAGATGATGCCTGCACTAATTTTGTTTTTCAGCTTTTGACGATGCCACTTTGCCTTTTTTACGTTAGGATGTATTTTAAACAGAAGTAATTCGTCACATCTATGACCTTCGTACCTTACTGTTAAAATTTACTGTTTGTCTGGCGTAGCCAAAATAACGTAAACTTAGCTGCATTGGGTTTACCCTTTCTCTGCATATCTGAAGATTGTCACTATCGATCTAAATCGGTAGTCAGGCGGCAATTTTTGTGTTCATAGACTAGAAATAGAACAAAAAATCTATTTTAACATATCCCATGCGACAGCCACTGTTGGTAGTATTCAAAAATCATCAGTGCCAATGTCTAGTCGAGGTGGAATGAGCGCTTAGATTGCTTTAACAGCCGCTACTACTTCTCATGAAAAACAAGAAATGTGGGTGCCACCTAGGTATTGCACAAATTTTCATTTGACAGATCAATTTCATAATTCAAGGAAGGAAATGAGATCAAGGAATAAATGCTTCTGAAAAGCTTTTCTTTCGTTGTAGCTGGCCGGAGTGGCGAGCGGTTCTAGGCGCTACAGTCTGGAACTGCGCGACCGCTACGATCGCAGGTTCGAATCCTGCCTCGGGCATGGATGTGTGTGATGTCCTTAGGTTAGTTAGGTTTAAGTACTAAGTTCTAGGGGACTGATCACCTCAGAAGTTAAGTCCCATAGCGCTCAGAGACATCTTTCGTTGTAATGAACCGCTTCGTGCATATACACTATCTGATCAGAAGTATCTAGACAGCTGTTAGTAGACATTAATAGGCGGTGTTTATCACAGCTTGAATTCAGCCGACAACACTTTCAATGAGGTGTCTGAATGTCTATGGAGGAATGGCAACTCTTTCTTCCTGTAGAACCGAAACCTGGGAGGGTATTAGTGCTGGACATTGGGACGTGGACCGAAGTCGACACTCTAATTCAACCCAAAAGTGTTCTGTTGGGTTCAGGTGGTGAGTCGGGGCAGGCTAGTCCGTTTCAGAAATGTTACGCGCGGTTCGCTCTCAGACGGTTGACATGCGATAGGACATGTCGCAACAAAGGTTGCAGAGCATTACGCATACCCATGTGACACTTATATTCATACAGGGGCAACACGACACGCAACAAGACAATGTGAAACCATCAGCGGCAGAATGTATATCAATCCTCACAAACTATGATAAAGAATACCGTTCATCCGCTAGTTTTGTGGACAAGCAGCAGTAATAGTATCGATTCCACATCACATTAATTAACGTACATTTTAACAGCTTGGATATTCACGCTATTGAAAGTGCTGAAAGTCACACCAATAACGATATAACATTATACAAACCACAGTCAGTAAGCACGGACTACTGGTTAGATGTTTCCAAAGAATTTACAGATACAACTACCGAAAATAGCAATCAACACAGAGCAACGATATTAACAAAATTGTACCTATAAAAGGAAATACATATGACAGCTGAGATTCTGTCGTATGTAAGGCATCAGTTTTTGCTGCCCGGCCAAGGCACTGTATTAGTCTCACCTACAAAGTAATTAGCTATTGCATCTCTGTTTCTCCTTGCTGACACAATTCTGCTCTTTCACCCCAGTCTGTGGCAGATACAAATATTTTCGCTGTAAATGTGCCTTCAAGTATATGACACCCAAAAAACAATATGCTCGGTTATATCAATAGCAAAATTCAATTTCATATTCATTGCTACCTGGAACAAACGCCATTTGTTAGACAATATGTGAACAAAGACTGTTACATTGTGTTTTGTTACTGAAACTCAGTACCGATTAAAAACTTTATAATATATATACACTCCTGGAAATGGAAAAAAGAACACATTGACACCGGTGTGTCAGACCCACCATACTTGCTCCGGACACTGCGAGAGGGCTGTACAAGCAATGATCACACGCACGGCACAGCGGACATACCAGGAACCGCGGTGTTGGCCGTCGAATGGCGCTAGCTGCGCAGCATTTGTGCACCGCCGCCGTCAGTGTCAGC
Organism: Schistocerca cancellata; assembly: GCF_023864275.1. Taxonomy (NCBI): domain Eukaryota; kingdom Metazoa; phylum Arthropoda; class Insecta; order Orthoptera; family Acrididae; genus Schistocerca; species Schistocerca cancellata. The sequence continues at coordinate 312,271,503 of NC_064626.1, forward strand.
CAGTTTGCCGTGGCATACGGAGCTCCATCGCAGTCTTTAACACTGGTAGCATGCCGCGACAGCGTGGACGTGAACCGTATGTGCAGTTGACGGACTTTGAGCGAGGGCGTATAGTGGGCATGCGGGAGGCCGGGTGGACGTACCGCCGAATTGCTCAACACGTGGGGCGTGAGGTCTCCACAGTACATCGATGTTGTCGCCAGTGGTCGGCGGAAGGTGCACGTGCCCGTCGACCTGGGACCGGACCGCAGCGACGCACGGATGCACGCCAAGACCGTAGGATCCTACGCAGTGCCGTAGGGGACCGCACCGCCACTTCCCAGCAAATTAGGGACACTGTTGCTCCTGGGGTATCGGCGAGGACCATTCGCAACCGTCTCCATGAAGCTGGGCTACGGTCCCGCACACCGTTAGGCCGTCTTCCGCTCACGCCCCAACATCGTGCAGCCCGCCTCCAGTGGCGTCGCGACAGGCGTGAATGGAGGGACGAATGGAGACGTGTCGTCTTCAGCGATGAGAGTCGCTTCTGCCTTGGTGCCAATGATGGTCGTATGCGTGTTTGGCGCCGTGCAGGTGAGCGCCACAATCAGGACTGCATACGACCGAGGCACACAGGGCCAACACCCGGCATCATGGTGTGGGGAGCGATCTCCTACACTGGCCGTACACCACTGGTGATCGTCGAGGGGACGCTGAATAGTGCACGGTACATCCAAACCCTCATCGAACCCATCGTTCTACCATTCCTAGACCGGCAAGGGAACTTGCTGTTCCAACAGGACAATGCACGTCCGCATGTATCCCGTGCCACCCAACGTGCTCTAGAAGGTGTAAGTCAACCACCCTGGCCAGCAAGATCTCCGGATCTGTCCCCCATTGAGCATGTTTGGGACTGGATGAAGCGCCGTCTCACGCGGTCTGCACGTCCAGCACGAACGCTGGTCCAACTGAGGCGCCAGGTGGAAATGGCATGGCAAGCCGTTCCACAGAACTACATCCAGCATCTCTACGATCGTCTCCATGGGAGAATAGCAGCCTGCATTGCTGCGAAAGGTGGATATACACTGTACTAGTGCCGACATTGTGCATGCTCTGTTGCCTGTGTCTATGTGCCTGTGGTTCTGTCAGTGTGATCATGTGATGTATCTGACCCCAGGAATGTGTCAATAAAGAGTCCCCTTCCTGGGACAATGAATTCACGGTGTTCTTATTTCAATTTCCAGGAGTGTGTATATATATATATATATATATATATATATATATATATATATATAGCTCTGCTACTGGATCTGCGATTGCTTATCTCTAGTTTTAAAATGAAAGTAGTACTTAATGCAATGTTGACTTAGAATGTGACTGTAACTGACTCAATAAAGCACATACGAAAAATATACGCTAGCCACAATTCTGCGTGTCAGTGGCCAAAGCGACGAGTGTGACACGTCGTTGCTCATCATGACCAAACATCAAATATATAATTTGGTTACTCGAGAGTGGAAAGATATACGGCTCTCCTTTCAGTGTTGAAAACAACTGCAATATGTTAGTTACTTTTAGTATGGTGCAGTCCGCCCCCAGTATCTGAGTGGTCAGCGCGACCGAATATCAATCCTAAGGGCCCGGGTTCGATTCCCGGCTTGGTCGGAGATTTTCTCTGCTGAGGGATTGGGTGTTGTGTTGTCTTCATCATCATCATTTCATCCCCATCGACGCGCAAGTCACCGACGTGGCGTCAAATCGAAAGACTTGCACCCGGCGAACGGTCTACCCGACGGGAGGCCCTAGCCACACGACATTTACCTTTCTAGTATGGAGCAATATATGACCTAAAATGCACCAAACGCAAATTGGCCAGCGACAACGTTATTCATTGCAAAATTTCAAAATATGCCCAATGGACTGCCTATTTTCGAAGTATCACAATAAGAATGGGCAACAGTAAGAAGAAAACCAGTTCATTATGAAGCTGTTTTGTCGGACTATAAGATAGAAAATTAGGATATTACGAAATACTTTTCTTAGAATGATCAATAAAAACAACCTCAGCTGTAATATTTACACATTTATTGTGTCATTTATTCAGTAATAATAGAACTGTTGTAGTAGCATTTTTTCATGTGAAATAAGCGGAGCACATTCTAACCACGAAAAACACCCTCATACCATAACACCAATTCCCTCCTCTGTATTTCACTGTGTATACTACACTCAGTGATAGGTGTCGTTCTGCAGGAATCCTCCAAACCCAAACTCTTCCATTGGATTGCCACATGATTCAGCGTGATTCATCATTCGAAATCATTCTTTTCGAGTCATCCACGGTCCAGTGGCGTCACTCCTCATACCGCCCTCTTAACATTGACTTCAGAAATGTGTGGCTTACGTGGAGTTGCTCAACCTCAGTAACCGATTCTTCTTAACTCCATACACACAGTAAGTTCATTCCTTCCACTGATTTTATGTGATTTTTTACAAAAATGCACTGCGGCTCCTATGCGTCACTACATGAGATTTACCTGGTCTCGGTATAACTGTGGTTGTCCTTCCACATTTCCACTTCACAATCCTATCATCAGCAGTCGATATGGGTGGCTTTAGAAATGTTGAAATGCGTCAGACATAATTGTCGCTCAGGTGACGTCCAATGATTAGTCAAAGTTCAAAATCACTGAGCTCTTCTGTCCCAGCCACTTTGCTATTATTGCTTCTGTAATGACAACAAAATACTTCCCGCCTTCTTTCATACTGACAAGTCTACCTCTTGGCCACCTGGTGATCAGTTCCGCACTACATAACGGCGTCTGGATACTCTTGGTTTGATAGCGTATTGTGTTTCAGACATCTTCGTTGACTTAATAAAATTTTCTCGGGCTTCTAGCCGCGTCAGGTGCTTAAAATCCATCGAGCTTTCGACCGAGCTCTCCTCAGTCATTATCAAGTGCTAAGACTGACTGCTGTGTCGGCGTGGCTGCATCGTTATATAGCCGCACTGCTGTCTGTGACGTCACTCCGTCACTAGTGCTCTCTTCCTCGCCATATATGGTAATGTTTTCATCCCGCGTCCGTCGCGTCCGTTTTAACCTCGCGATGGCCGGGTCCCAGGCTGTGCTGAGCTGCAAACCGCTATCCCTGTTGATGGTGTTTTCAAAGGTTTTTATTTCAATAGCTTCTTTTATGACGCTACCCCAAAATCCCTTCGTCCTCATAACGACAGATGTTTCGTCGAATAGAATTCGGTGTCCATTTTCTAAGGCGTGTTCTGCCACGGCTGATTTTTCTGGATAGCATAAGCACCTCTCGTGTTCCTTCCGGCGTTGCTCCACAGAGGATACTGTTTGGCCGACGCAGTAACAGCCACACTGACGTGATATCTTGTACACTCTAGGCTTTTTAAGGCCTAGATCGTCCTTCACAGGCCTCATGAGCTGTCGGATTTTTGCTGGGGGCCTCAACACCGATGAAATGTTATATCTTTTCAGGAGCCGGCTAATTTTTCAAAATGTTCAAATGTGTGTGAAATCTTATGGGACTTAACTGTTAAGGTCATCAGTCCCTAAGCTTACACACTACTTAACCTAAATTATCCTAATTACAAACACACACACCCATGCCCAAGGGAGGACTCGAACCTCCGCCGGGACCAGCCGCACAGTCCATGACTGCAGCGCCTCAGACCGCTCGGCTAATCCCGTGCGGCGGCTAATCTTTCCCGACACAGTACCACAGAAAGGCAAAAACACAAGGAATTCAAGGAAGGGCGATGCACCATCTTTGTCGACTTCCATCGGAAACTTGATGTGGCTATGAATGCTGTTCACGTGTTCCAAGAATTCTGCCAGTTTTTCACGCCCATGGGGCCAGATGATAAAAGAGTCATCGACGTAACGATGAAAGCAACTTGGCTTAGCTGGAGCCGTGTCCAAGGCAATGTCATCACATTTTTCCATAAAAAGATTGGCTATGAATGGAGCTAATGGGCTTTCCATAGCTACGCCGTGCAACTGCTCGAAGTACTGGCCGGCATGTCGGAAATAAGACGATGTCAACGTGTACTTAAACAGTCCCACAATTGTGCTATCAAATAACTGGGAGAGGAGATCTATACCGTCTTTGACCGGAACACGTGTAAACAGGGAGACCACATCAAAACTAACGATTATATCTCCTTGACTAAGACGCTCGTTGGATTTTAACCACCTGACGCGGCTGGAAGCCCGAGAAAATTTTATTAACTCATATCGCCGCGAAACCATGCATTCATACATCTTCGTTGACGTTTCTCACGTAATAAATGTCTGCAACGAGATATTGTCTTCATCCTTGGTGAGCTGCAGTGATTTGTTTTTTTAATCCTCCTTCGATTGGACAGTGTTTTGCGACATTATATACTAAAATAAAACAAAAAGTAAACAGAACACAGACAGCACAAAACGAGATTATGAATCACTTATTTGACACTGCGAATGGTTATTTAAATTAATGAGTATGCATTAATGCTTTACAAAATATGAGTGTGCTTATATTGGGTTTAAGGTTTAGCATGTGGTTCACAAAATTACACACAGTTAAACTGGGCTTAGCGAACAGCTCGTGTCACTGAAGATATTCACTGTACAAGAAAACTAAATGAAGCCATTCGAAGATGTGTACAGTTGCTATAACTGGTAATGGCTTCAAAGTAAACGTCTTTGAAAAGCGTTTGGGTCTGGTTATGTCTTCTTTCAAAGACGTTAATGGAGTAATCGGTATCGCTGAGCTCCATCTCGGATAACGTAGACTTGGTTAGTGCTGGATAAATACTTGAAACGTATTCAAAAAACAATGTACATGTGGAGTATGGTCTCTACTGGTTTATATCTATCAAAGAGTATCCAGAGATGAGAAAAAGAGAACTGGTATGGGGCGAGCATTGTCCGTTTTCGACTACTGCGACATTCTGAAATTACGCCCAGACAGCAATAACGCCCAGGACCTCCCCCCTTAATCCTTGATGCGATGTTTAAGTAACACTATTTGCTCACATTACTCCATTACTTCGTGGCTACTTATCGTTTGAGGCGGCTTATAAAGAATGTCACAAGCAGAACTAATTTTTTGCTGTTTTCGAACATTAAAATTTTCCGACATACTCCATCTTTTGAATTCTAAATTATTTTCAATTGTATCTTACAGTGCAACTCTTCGCAACAAACTCTTCTGTGTTGCATGGAATCAGCGAGGAATTAAATGGTGTACAACGTGTTTACCCAATTTGTAAAGTAAGCTAATGACTTGTGTCTTGAAGTAATGGTGTCTCAGCCTTCCCTTGTGAATCAGTCCCTCATGTTTCAAACCACCATCCCTTCACAGTGTTACACGAATCTTCACTTTCTTCTTCTTCCTGTATTGTTTGCTGTCATTATGTTAGCCGGCCGGTGTGGCCGAGTGGTTCTAGGCGCTTCAGTCTGGAACCGTGTGACCGCTACGGTCGCCGGTTCGAATCCTGCGTCGGGCATGGATGTGTGTGATGTCCTTAGGTTAGTTAGGTTTAAGTAGCTCTAAGTTCTAGGCTACTGATGATCTCAGATGTTAAGTCCCATAGTGCTCAGAGCCAACTGAACTGAATTGTCATTATGTTACGTACAGATAACGAAGTCCATGTATTCTAATAAATTCTTTCATGCAAGTAGTTATACCTGCATTTGAAAACCAAGGATATCTTTTACGATGTACGAGAAAATCAAAAGGTACTAAAACGATAAGAGCATATGTAGACGAACAAATGAATAAATAAAAATGTGTTTATGCTTTTTGCCAGTGTTGACAATGTTTTGTTGAGGGAGACGGTGGCAAAAGGCAGAGCTTAAGGTTGTTGGGTTATTTTTGGGGGAAGAGGCCAAACTTCGAGGTCATCGGTCTCATAGGGTTAGGTAAGTACGGGGAAGGAAGTCAGCTGTGCCCTTTCGAAGGAACCATCCCGGCATTTGCCTCGAGAGATTTAGGGAAATCACGGAAAACCTAAATCAGTAGAGCTTAAGGAGATTGCCTGGTTTGCTTAGTCACATGGACCCCTATTTGCAAAAAACTTCATTGGGGGAGTGTGTGGGGTCTGTGTGCTTCTTTCACTGCTTCGAATAGTCACCACTGTAACCTCGCACGACGCATTTAGGCTGTGGCAGAACGTGGACGAGTCGTGGCTTCCTCGACTGCACGTGGTGGGGCAGCCGGTGCTGGCGCCAGCGTACTGCAGCCTAGTGGCGGCGAGGCGGCCCGCTGGCCTGGCATCGCGCCTGGACCGGCTGGTGGCGCTGGCTGGCCAAGCGGGCCTGTTGGAGCACTGGCGCCAGGGCGCGCTGCTAGAGCTGTGGGCCGCCGGGCTCGTGGCGCCAGCGCAGCCGCCTAGGAACCCACCCCGCCCTGCGCCGGTTGTCCGCCTGGCGCACCTGCGTTCCGCCTGCTGGCTGCTGCTCTGTGGACATGCCGCTGCCGGCACTGCTTTCATCGTCGAGAGGACACTAGCCTACCTTCTCCAGCGAGAGCATCGACTACGAAGAAAGTGACAGTCGTGAAGGCAGAAGAGATGAAGTGATATAGTACTTCACGAAGGAGCTGACGATAACAGTTCTTTCCCCTTTCCTTTCCTGGTATAGTCTGTTTCTTCCTCTTTATTCTTGTTCCATCTCCCTCGCCCTGAGAAGAAGGTGACCTGAGAACACATTGAAAATAGCGGAACTGTGCGAATATCATCTCCCTACACCTTCAAGATGGATGCGATAACTTGCAAATATTTTGTTTAAGTTTGAAGATTACGCGATTACAGGAAAACTCAACGATTCATCTCATGTGTGCATGGACGGGGGGTTCCATAGTGTTCTCTTCTGGGTCGATTTCTGTTATACACCAAATTTCTGCCAAAAAATTTGGCATATGATTCAGAAGTTTCTTCTCTAAGCAGATGTCAGTATGTTTCTGTTAAAGGCATGGAATTTAACGCTACTGACCTAGCTAATAGGGTAATCGAAAACATTAGGAAGTGACTTTCTGAAAAAAATTAACGCTTAACAGTAATAAAGTATAATGCACGCGATTTCCGATACCTAAAAACTGCGATTACGAAATTTTACTGTCCAAAGGTGGTGACTCATCCAGTTATTAGGACTGAGGGTAGATGAAAAATTTTTTCGGCAGAAATTGAATCCTGATATCTTCGCAATAAGAGTAATCTCTGACAAACAAACAAGGAGGCTTGTTTACTTTCCTTATTTTCTCTCTATTATCTCCTATGGTATCATATTTTCAAGACACTATCTGCGCTCTCCAAGAACATTCTGTCCAGAAAAGGTCGATCAAACTCATCTTTTTTTTTTAGTCCGCCGCTCGTGGTCTCGCGGTAGCGTTCTCGCTTCCCGAGCACGGGGTCCCGGGTTCGATTCCCGGCGGGGTAAGGGATTTTCACCTGCCTCGAGATGACTGGGTGTTTGTGTTGTCCTCATCATTTCATCATCATCCAGGAAAGTGGCGAAATTGGACTGAGCAAAGATTGGGAAATTGTACGGGCGCTGATAACTACGCAGTTGAGCGCCCCACCAACCAAACATCATCATCATCAAACTCATCTTTGGGCTTTGTTCGTGACTTCATGTAGGCTGTTGTTCAGGTGTCTTGCAATTATAGCTCTACTATACCTGTTCACATATACAGGCTGGTCCAGTGATCGTGACGGGGCCAAAAACCTCACGAAATAAGCGTCAAGCGAAAAAACTACAAAGAACGCAACTTGTCTAGCTTGAAGGGGGAAACCAGATGGCGCTATGGTTGGCCCGCTAGACGGCGCTGCCATACGTCAAACGGATATCAACTGCGTTTTTTTTTTTTTTTTAAATAGGAGCCCCCATTTTATATTACATACTCGTGTAGTACGTAAAGAGATATGAATGTTTCAGTTGGACCACTATTTTCGCTTTGTGATAAATGGAGCTGTAATAGTCACAAACATATGGCTCACAATGTTAGACGAACAGTTGGTAACAGGTAGGTTTTTTACATTAAAATACAGAACGTAGGTACGTTTGAACATTTTATTTCGGTTGTTCCAATGCGATACACGTACCGTTGTGAACTTATCATTTCTGAGAAAGCATGCTGTTATAGCGTGATTACCTGTAAATACCATATTAATGCAATAAATGCTCAAAATGATGTCCGTCAACCTCAGTGCATTTGGCAATACGTGTAACGACATTCCTCTCAACAGCGAGTAGTTTGCCTTCCGTAATGTTCGCACATGCATTGACAATGCGCTGACGCATGTTGTCAGGCGTTGTCGGTGGATCGCGATCGCAAATATCCTCCAACTTTCCCCACAGAAAGAAATCCAGGGACGTCAGATCCGGTGAACGAGCGGGCCACCTGTCATGAACTGTGCTATTCAGTACCGCTTCAACCGCACACGAGCTATGTGCCCGACATCCATCATGTAGGAAGTACATCGCCATGCAGTGAAACATCTTGTAGTAACATCGGTAGAACATTACGTAGAAAATCAGCATACATTGCACCGTTTACATTGCCATCGATAAAATGGGGGCCAATTATCCTTCCTCCCATAATGCCGCACTATACTTTAACCCGTCAAGGTCGTTGATGTTCCACTTGTCGCAGCCATAATGGATTTTACGTTGCTCAATAGTGCATATTACGCTGGTTGACGTTACCGCTGTTGGTGAATGACGCTTCGTCGCTAAACAGAACGCGCGCAGAAAAATCTGTTATCGTCCAGTAATTTCTTTCGTGCCCAGTGGCAGAACTGTACACAACGTTCAAAGTCGTCGCCATGCAGTTTCTGGTGCATAGAAATATGATACGGGTGCAATCGATGTAGCATTCTCAACATCGACGTTTTTGAGATTCCCGATTCTCGCGCAGTTTGTCTGCTACTGATGTGCGGATTAGCCGCGACAGCAGCGAAAACATCTACTTGGGCATCATCATTTGTCGCAGGTCGTAGATGACGTTTCGCATGTGGCTGAACACTTCCTGTTTCCTTAAATAACGTAACTATCCGGCGAACGGTCCGGACACTTGGATGATGTCGTCCAGGATACCGAGCAGCATACATAGCACACGCCCGTTGGTCATTTTGATCACAATAGCAATACATCAACACGATATCGACCTTTTCCGCAATTGGTAAATGGTCCATTTTAACACGGGTAATGTATCACTAAGCAAATACCGTCCGCACTGGCGGAATGTTATGTGATACCACGTACTTACACGTTTGTGACTATTACAGCGCCATGTATCACAATGCGAAAAAAGTGGTCCAACTAAAACATTCATATTTCTTTACGTACTACTCGAATAGTAATAAAAAACTGGGGGTCCCTATTTATAAAAACGCAGTTGATATCCGTTTGACCTGTGGCTGCGCCATCTAGTGGGCCAACCATAGCGCCATCTGTTTTCCCCCTTCAAGCTAGACAAGTTTCGTTCTTTGTAGTTTTTTCATTTGACGCTTATTTCGTGAGATATTTGGCCCGGTCACTACCTATGGATCACCCTGTATATTCCATCGTGAGATTTGTCGTTGTCAGTTTGAATGATTCAGAAGAAACTGCAACACTAGTTAAGTGAACACTTGACGTGGAAACGATATGCACGAGAACAACACTCCCTTAAGCATGTAGAGAACAGTGTCCGGCATTCGGCAGGTTTCATTTTTAATAGCATTCCAGCACAACTGAAGAAACTGAATAATACACTCGAAGTCCGCAAATCTAAGTTGAAAGGTTTTTTTCATGGCACACTCTGTTCTGTACAGGGGTTCCCCGCAGCAGCTGAGAACTTTTTTCTGCAGTGAATTATTTATTCATGTACTCTAACAATTTTTTTCGTCTTTTCATATTTCTTTACTCTCTTCTGTTTGCAAGTGTTCTAATCAGCATTCTGTAAATTATGTACTTGACTCGTTTCATGACCAAATAAGTTTGGCTCGCATGATCCCTAAAAATACGTGAGTAGCCCAGATGCAAAAGCCGCTAAATGCATTTTTTGTCGATTTTGAGTTGGGCACACTGCCGAATAGAGTTTTTCGACGCCTACACGATGGAACATGTTTCAGGATGCAAAACCCTCTGTAAACCGTTCCAAATGGCTGTGGAAAGTCGTGTTCGGTTGCAAAAGCCGCTAACTGCTTGTTGTCTACGGGTGCAAAGCCCACTGGAAGCCCAACGTTTGCAAAACACGCCATGTTCAACAGGCATGGCGGTCAGCGTGCCATATTCGAATGCTGAGCATGTCAGCTAAAATCAGAATTGCCAATCTAGACATTAAGAGCTGCCTTTCAGTTTATTACGATTAAAAGGGATATTTTTCTTATTCAGGATTAGTCTAACTGCACTGTAGCGATCGCGTACGAAACACTGAAGCTCTCGCTGCCGATGCATAGTCTGAACACATGCCTGTAAGCACAGTTTAGCTAATCAGTAACGTGTTTATCGACGTATTTGCGCGAGTGTTTTGAAAAAAAAAGAGTGATTTTGTGGACGGTTTAAAGGCAGAAGACAGCACAAACTAAGTGGGAGTGATTGAAACAGTTAGAATTCTGCAAGAAGTCAAACCCGTCGTAGCGTTGCAAATGACCAGAACGTGATCGGGAGCGACGGTCCCTCCTGGGAAAGGAAGACGCGTCCTGACCAGTGGCAGAGAAATGTTTCCAAAACTGAACATGCAAAGTATTTTTAAACTAAATTAAGCTACAAAAGCTGTGGTTGTTGTGACACAACCTCAACAAATTCGTGGTACGATCTGTGCACTTCTGTAGACAGACCAGTTTAATGGACAACTCCTACAAATCTGAAACTGGTAGCTATCTAGCAACAAAGTAAGAGTGTGGTGCACAGCAAAACTAAAGAAAATTTGTGTTAAATGCAGTAGATGTCACAGGGAGCAGCAAGGAGTGCGCTCGATGGAATGTAGTTTTGCTATGCACTACACATACACTGTTTCTAGATGGCTTCCAGTTTTCGTTTCGCGGGTATTACCCATTTGGAGGATTTAAAAAAACCACTGGAAGAGGGGGTGTTGGCAGTAAAAAATGAAATTTTGTACCAATCATGTGGTTTAATCAAGCCCTTTTGTATTCACTACTTGATTTTTTAAACTTAGCTCATCGCACATACTATCCCTTTTATTTTATCTGCGTGTACAGACTTCCGCCTACTTTTCAAGACCTGTGATGTGGTTGCACCCCCCCTCCCCCCCTTCCCACCCACCATCATCACCGTTTACTGCTTCTGCTTACTTAAGCAAGGACACCAAAATTTTTACCAGAGAAGAACCCGAAAGTGGCAGAAGAACAATGTAGCTCGACATGTCACTACCACGTCCCCTAAAAGAAGATCTGGCGAGACGAACCATCACCATCCACTTATTTTTACCGAAAAAGAGGGGCAGGGAGATGGAAAACGTTGCTATCTGCAAAGCGCCCTTTTGTCACTTTTACAAATTAAGGAAGATAGCGTTACCGGGTCGTGCAACAAAATTTTAGACCAAGATGCAGTTTCCACTGAGACGAGGCTACAGAAGAACCAAGTTGTATGAAGCGAAAATCACGTTACGAACTTCATTCCCTCACTTCTCGCTAAGAAGCAATGCACGAAGAGTCTATATAAGTAGCAAACTGAACATAACGAAGATGTGGAAAATGTATTGTGAAGATAACCTCGAAGGCGTTGTCAAATACGATTACTACAAGACAAATTTTTGCCAAGATTTAATTATTGGCGTTGGCGCCCAAATATGATGATACCTGCTCGACATGCTCACCGCTGGAATATTGTACTGAAGCGGAAAAACGAAGCACCGAAAAGGAGACCCTGCAAACCCAGCTTGAAGTCTGCCAAATGAGAGCTGATGTGTTCTACACAAATCTGAACGAAAATGATTAAAGTTAAGTAACTATCAGCTATGAGTGTCAAAAGAATCTAGTAGTACCAAACGTGCATGACCAAGTGGCCTATTATTCCCGTCAAACGTCCCTTTACAACCTTACAGCCCTCCTCCCCTCCCCCGTCTGCCCACCCCCCTCCGCCTCACAGAACACCGACATGGTGTTTTCCTACATTTGGTTGGAACGTGAATATGTCAATGGATCAAACCAAATAGCGTCGATGGTTTATCAAAAACCAACTCATCTAAAATTCGAAAGAGCGGAAAAACTTCAGTTGTTTTCCGACGGATGTGGAGGTCAGAATAAAAACAGGACGATGATAAGCATGGTACGCCACTAGTTTCTTATCGAAGCTTCCGACAATTTTGAAGAAATAGAACGTGCTTTCCGATAGTGGACCTCTCATTCATCCCAAATATCAGTGTTTTTGGTAACATCGGAAGACAATTTCACAAGTCGAGTTTCATCGAAAACTTGTGTGTATCGATTCCGCACATTGAGAAATTTGCAACAATAGTACGTCCAGGACAAAATAAAAGCCCTGTTCAAGTTACTGGTAACTGGCATTTCCGGATTAAAAAAAAAAGATTCAGATGGCACTGAGTACTATGGGACTTACTGAGGTCATCAGTCCCCTAGAACTTAGAACAACTTAAACCTAACTAATCTAAGGACATCACACACATCCAAGCCCGAGGCAGGATTCGAACCTGCAACCGTAGTGGTCGCGCGGTTCCAGACTGAAGCGCCTAGAACCGCTCGGCCACACCGGCCGACCAAAAAACTAAAGAAATCGTGTTTGCGAAGAGCAAAAACAAGAAGAGAGCCCTCCTACAGTTTCGAAGCTGGAGAGGGGAAGAGCATCTTGAAGAACATTTCAACAAAGAAAGCGGCGCAACACCATTCACAGTAGATGGAGAACTTTAAGAAACCAAACTTGGCAACGTTAAGAAGCTTCCGGAACTCCAGTTTGTCGAAAACTGGGTGCTCAATGACAAACTGAAATTCTACATCGAGGTGTTAGACGTGCAGAAATGCACTCCTAGAATAGCTCCTGCCGCTATCAACCTTCAGAACGAGGAAGAAATATGAAGTGATTTTGAGTTGATGGATAGCGTTGAGGTCGATGTCGCTTAAAAGCAATTTTAGTCAGTTTCATTTTCTAGGATTTTTTGTCGCTGTTTTAGCCATGATAACGTATAAAAATAATCGCAGACTTAAGTAATTACTACCGAGTAATTATTTACTTTTACTTATTTTTAAAAAAGAAGTAAGGTTTTTTGTAGTTTGAATGGGACGAGTTTTTCCCGATTTTCTCAGTTCTGATCATCACTATATTAACAGCTTTTGCATCTGCGCTACTCACGTAAAAAAACACCATGTTTTTGCGTAGACCCACATCCATATACAGTTAATAACCATCTTGTGCACATGGCAATGTCCGTTACGTAGCGCTGATGAATGACTGTTCAGTCTTAAAAATCACAGCGACGTGTTTTTCATTTTTTTCTTACATAACATTTTGTGTTCTCTGTGACTACTTATACATTTTAAAATGGGGTGATACTGAAAAAAATTTTTTTTTCCTTTGTGTCTTATTGTGAGTCAATAGCTTGAAATCCAGGCTCACTGTGTGACATTTTGCGATGCAAATTAACATTAAATCGATTAACATGAATGTGATTGTGAGTTTCTTCGTCAAAGAAAAGTTGAATTTCCTCACGCTGAGAAATTATATGGGACGATGTGTTTTATTTGTTAGAAAACTGTCAGTAGCCAAGCTGCATAATTAGTTTTTATTTCTATAGAACGGTCTCGACGCACATAACTGTCACCTTCAGGTCTTAACAAAAATTCTTTTACTAATCGTGTTCATTGTGAATTAGTGACTCATGTCATGTAGTCATTATGGTGGACAAAATACAGCACTTCGTACAAAGGTTTATCAGAAATAAAACATTTACAGTTAATAAACATCTTGTGCACATGGCACTGTCCGTTACATAGAGCTGACAAATGATTTCTCATTCTTAAAAATCACAGTATGCAGTAAAATACATACGTGCACATCTGTTTACGTTTGTGTGATACGGTCTACACATTGAGGGTATACCTTAGATGAGGTATATGGTACAACTAATAGCACCGTATTCCTTGTCTAAGGAGAGATTGGGGAGTTTATTTTGACAATGTTCTGCAAAGTTTCGCACACTCCTTGACTGTAGGGCATCGCCGAAAATGCTGCCGAGCCAACAGAAAAAGCACAATAACCCGTGAACAGTATAACCAATTGGCCTATTATGTTATTAGAAAAGACCACTTAGAAGTCATATTGTTGTTGTTGTTGTTGTTGCGGTCTTCAGTCCAGAGACTGGTTTCATGCAGCTCTCCATGCTACTCTATCCTGTGCAAGCTTCTTCATCTCCCAGTACTTACTGCAACCTACATTCTTCTGAATCTGCTTAGTGTATTCATCTCTTGGTCTCCCTCTACGATTTTTACCTTCCACGCTGCCCTTCAATGCTAAATTTGTGATCCCCTGATGCCTCAGAACATCTCCTACCAACCGGTCCCTTCTTCTTATCAAGTTATGCCACAAACTCCTCTTCTCCCCAATTCTATTTATTTACCTCCTCATTAGTTATGTGATCTACCCATCTAATCTTCAGCACTTTTCTGTAGCACCACATTTCGAAAGCTTCTATTCTCTTCTTCTCCAAACTATTTATCGCCATGTTTCACTTCCATACATGGCTACACTCCATACAAATACTTTTAGAAACGACTTACTGACAATTAAATATATACTCAATGTTAACAAATTTCTCTTCTTCAGAAACGCTTTCCTTGCCATTGCCAGTCTAAATTTTATATCCTCTCTACTTCGACCATCATCAGTTATTTTGCTCCCCAAATAGCAAAACTCCTTTACTACTTTAAGTGTCTCATTTCCTAATCTAATTCCCTCAGCATCACCCGACTTAATTTGACTACATTCCATTATCCTCGTTTTGCTTTTGTTGATGTTCATCTTATATCCTCCTTTCAAGACAATGTCCATTCCGTTCAACTGCTCTTCCAATTCCTTTGCTGTCTCTGACAGAATTACAATGTCATCGGTGAACTTCAAAGTTTTTATTTCTTCTCCATGGATTTTAATACCTTCTCCGAATTTTCATTTTGTTTCCTTTACTACTTGCTCAATATAAAGATTGAATAACATCGGGGAGAGGCTACAATCCTGTTTCACTCCCTTCCCAACCACTGCTTCCCTTTCATGTCCCTCGATTCTTATAACTGCCATCTGGTTTCTCTACAAATTGTAAATAGCCTTTCGCTCCCTGTATTTTACCCCTACCATCTTTAGAATTTGAAAGAGAGTATTCCAGTCAACATTGTCTAAAGCTTTCTCTAAGTCTACAAATGCTAGAAACATAGGTTTGTCTTTCCTTAATCTTTCTTCTAAGATAAGTCGTAAGGTCAGTATTGCCTCACGTGTTCCAACATTTCTATGGAATTCAAACTGATCTTCCCCGAGGTCGGCTTCTACCGGTTTTCCATTCGTCTGTAAATAATTCGCGTTAGTATTTTGCAACTGTGACATATGAAACTGATAGTTCGGTAATTTTCACATCTGTCAACACCTGCTTTCTTTGGTATTGGAATTATTATATTATTCTTGAAGTCTGAGGGTATTTCGCCTGTCTCATACATCTTGCTCACTAGATGGTAGAGTTTTGTCAGAACTGGCTCTCCCAAGGCCGTCAGTACTTCTAATGGAATGTTGTCTACTCCCAGTGCCTTGTTTCGACTCAGGTCTTTCAGTGCTCTGTCAAACTCTTCACGCAGTATCATATCTCCCATTTCATCTTCATCTACATCCTCTTCCATTCCCATAATATTGTCCTCAAGTACATTGCCCTTGTATAGACCCTCTATATACTACTTCCACCTTTCTGCTTTCCCTTCTTTGCTTAGAACTGGGTTTCCATCTGAGCTCTTGATATTCATACAAGTGGCTCTCTTTCCTTCAAAGGTCTCTTTAATTTTCCTGTAGGCAGTATCTACCTTACCACTAGTGAGATAAGCCTCTACATCCTTACATTTGTCCTCTAGCCATCCCTGCTTAGCCGTTTAGCACTTCCTGTCTATCTCATTTTTGAGACGTTTGTATTCGGTTTTGCCTGCTTCATTTATTGCATTTTTATATTTTTTCCTTTCATCAATTAAATTCAATATTTCTTCTGTTACCCAAGGATTTCTACTAGCCCTCGTCGTTTTACCTACTTGATCCTCTACTGCCTTCACTGTTTCATCCCTCAGAGCTACCCATTCTTCTTCGACTGTATTTCTTTTCCCCATTTCTGTCAATTGATCCCTTATGCTCTCCCTGAAACTCTCTGCAACCTCTGGTTTAGTCAGTTTATCCAGGTCCCATCTCCTTAAATTGCCACCTTTTTGCAGTTTTTTCAGTTTTAATCTGCAGTTCATAACCAATAGATTGTGGGCAGAGTCCACATCTGACCCTGGAAATGTCTTACAATTTAAAACCTGGTTTCTAAATCTCTGTCTTACCATTATATAATCTATCTGATACCTTCTAGTATCTCCAGGATTCTTCCATGTATACAATCTTCTTTTATGATTCGTGAACCAAATGTTAGCTATGATTAAGTTATGCTCTGTGCAAAATTCTACCAGACGGCTTCCTCTTCATTTCTTACCCCCAATCCATATTCACCTACTATGTTTCCTTCTCTCCCTTTTCCTACTCTTCAATTCCAGTCACCCATGTCTATTAAATTTTCGTCTCCCATCAGTACCTGAATAATTTCTTTTATCTCATCATACATTTCATCAATTTCTTTATCATCTGCAGAGCTAGTTGGCATATAAACTTTTACTACTGTAGTAGGCATGGGCTTCGTGTCTATCTTTCCCACAATAATGCGTTTACTATGCTGTTTGTAGTAGCTTACCCGCACTCCTATTTTTTTTATTCATTATTAAACCTACTCCTACATTACCCCTAGTTGATTTGGTATTTATAACCCTGTGTTCACCTGACCAAAAGTCTTGTTCCTCCTGCCACCGAACTTCACTAATTCCTACTATATCTAACTTTAACCTATCCATTTCCCTTTTTAAATTTTCTAAACTACCTGCCCGATTAAGAGATCTGACATTCCACGCTCCGATCCGTAGAACGTCAGTTTTCTTTCTCCTGATAACGACGTCCTCTTGAGTAGTCCCCGCCCGGAGATCCGAATGGGGGACTATTTTACCTCCGGAATATTTTACCCAAGAATACGCCATCATCATTTAACCATATAGTAAAGCTGCATGCCCTCGGAAAAAATTACGGCTGTAGTTTCCCCTTGCTTTCAGCCGTTCGGAGTACCAGCACAGCAAGGCCGTTTTGGTTAGTGTTACAAGGCCAGATCAGTCAATCATCCAGACTGTTGTCCCTGCAACTACTGAAAAGGCTGCCGCCCCTCTTCAGGAACCACACGTTTGTCTGGCCTCTCAACAGATACCCCTCCGTTGTGGTTGCAGCTACGGTACGGCCATCTGTATCGCTGAGACACACAAGCCTCCTCACTAACGGCAAGGTCCATGGTTCATGGGAGGGTGGGGGGGGGGGGGAGTCATATTACTATGGTTTTAAAATCTTGTTGTTGCGTCAAAAATGTCAGCTCAGAAACTGACCGAGTATTTCGTTTACAGAAAAAAATTGAAATTTTACATGAAAGATTTCGTTGGACGGTTTTCTACGATTTTCATGACCATTTAGTTGCAAAAAGATATTTTCTTGATGGATTCTCCACAATTTAGTCGAAGCTAAAAGCAGAGTAGTGCCTGTTGATGCAAGGAAAAGCTGTATCCATATGTAACAAGAGATAACACTTCGATACACTGTATCATACGAGGCGTAAACTGAACAGTAATATGTCAGGACATTCCAAAATGAAGCGGATCTAACAAAAGTGGTTCTGTCGAGGAGTATGTCCAAGTTAATGTTTGCTTGCTTCTTTGATTACATTGTACATCGTAATGTGACAGTCGGAATTTGATATTTAATTACCTTCTTTAATATGGAAAATTGACTTTGAGCATGGCGCACCCGACAATGCATTTCAACATAAATTATTCAATGAAAAACACAATGCTGTGTTTGTTCTTCAGCATTAACTTATTTAGCTAATAATTTTTCGGCTTACAAGGTCATCGCCAGACTTTAACTATCGTCATAAAAGAAATTACAATATTTGAATGAACTATGGTAAAGAGGCACGAACACACATTAAATATCATCTGTGGTAGTGCAGCTGCAGTGCAGTAGAAAAGGTAAAAGGTTGAACAAGTAAATAAATATAAAGAGAGAAACCATGTGGAAACTTTAACACTAACCTAAAAAGCAACAATTTAAATTAAATTAACAATCAGGATAAAGTAATTACTTCAAAGGAGCTCTACATAATGGCTTGAACAGGTATCACATATGGGAAGTGATATATAAACAGAGTAATAGATAGACCTGACAGTTATAATAGCAGAATATATGTAGTACACATGCACTCACAGTAAAGTAAATAAATACGGGAAAATACAGGAATAGAAAGAAAGAGATAATGAGGGAAGCATTTGGCAGACCTTGAGAATTAAGTGAAGTTTTCAAGATGGGAAGTATTGAGCAATGGATGATCATTTAATAATATTAAATCAGAATTGTGGACCAAATGTATGCTGATTTCCAGGGCTTCCGACAGTTGCGTTTTTGGCCTTTGTTTGCTAATTGAAGGACGTAGGACTGTCGCTGGTGGCTGTGTCCCTCACTCAGTATATGCTCAGCAAATGTAGATTCATAATTCTACCAACCTACATGTTATGGGTCTGCCTGACTGACCAATATAAAACTGATCACAGTCAGGACACGTGCTTTACTGCGTGCTGATGCCAGCCCCAGATCTAGGGGGCGCGAAGAGGGTGGGGGTGGGGGGGCACGAGCCGGGGTATCTATCTTGGGTGGAAATTTCACGATTTCATGCATTGTCAGATTTATATATTAGAAGAAAACAACTTGTTTCGCAAAGCGTCTGGCGTCCAGCGCACGTTGTTACATCAACTGTTCATTTCATTTTGAAATGCGTCCCATTTGGTCTTTGAATACGTTCTAAGTTGATTTCTGAACGTATC
This sequence comes from Schistocerca cancellata, assembly GCF_023864275.1. Classification (NCBI taxonomy): domain Eukaryota; kingdom Metazoa; phylum Arthropoda; class Insecta; order Orthoptera; family Acrididae; genus Schistocerca; species Schistocerca cancellata. The sequence continues at coordinate 312,290,632 of NC_064626.1, forward strand.
CCAAGTTAATTTTTGAACACATGCATAGTGTAAGTGATATTGTTATTTGTTTATGTGTTTAACTGGGAGTGCGAATAAACAGAGATATTAAATTGTCAGCGAAGTGCATAGAGCTAAGCTGCCGTAGTGGAAATAAACGATTAATGGGAATAATAGGTAAGAAAGATTACATATTATGTTATCAGTGCAATATACCAGTCAAATAGCACCAAAATGACATGAAATGTATCCAAGAAAATCTAATTTTGGCAGGAAGTTTTTGCCAGAATGTCATACTTTTAAATAGGCTAAAACAGAAAGTGCGTGCTTGATATTCACGTAAAAAGACATGTATTATACATATAGACACTTGATCATGATTTTGTACGTAAGACCAATTCCTCAGTGTTAAAATATATTTATTTATATTTTTACGTAGTAAAGGGCACATGGTGAGCGCACCAAGAGAAACTCTTTCTGGGGCTAAAGATAAAACTGAAGTAAGTAAAGCGGCTTGTAAGATGAGAAGATGGCTTCACGAAGCAGGCGTATCATTGTTATTTCCGATACTGAAACGCCAGGTATCGAATAATTCTTGGATATTTGGATATTCAAGATAATTCGAACGAACAGTCGAAGTTTCAAGGCGCAGATGATGGTAAATAGTCTTCGTCGTTGGTATTAGGAGTATGGCATTGACTCAGTAGGAGTATGACATTGAGCTACTATGTAGTAAGCTACTGCAATCGAGCAGCAGAGACAAAATCATAGAGCTAGTGGACCCGTGTGCATGGCCAGACTGCAAAAAAATTACAGATCAACAAAGATCGTTCTTCAGCATAAAAACTGTATTAATATATGACAAACAGCCAAATAACATAGAGTTTAGGTCCAGTGAACGCAACGGTAGCCATTTGACACATCATGTATGCAAACAAGCAGAATATTAAAAGTTCGGCTTGTTTATTCGAAAAAAGTGCTATTTACGGTACTTCCTGCAAGGTACACGGCAGCACTTCTACATCAGACGTGTGTACAGAGGGTTTCATTGATAGGAAAAAAGCTTCAGAAAGATTATTTGATTATGAAACATAACAAACACATAAAGAATGTTTTATGAAATGCAGAACCGGTCTGCAGCAAATGAAACCGTGTCAGGGTATCGATTGCGACATTGGGCGATTAATTCACTCTGAGAAAGAAAATTGGAGACATATTCTACTTGTAGTAATGGACACTGTCATGTATGTTGCACAACTTTCTTTTCGAAGTTCTAAAGAAACATTGAGTGATCTCAATGAAAATTTTACTCAATCTTGCCAAGCAAATTTTCCTAATTTGGTAACTATGCACGCCAAACACAATCTTAGTCTCAAGCACCAGTTAGGCCACTTAAAGAGAGGACAGGTACATTACCTGTCGAAAAAGAATGTAAACTGAAATCATCGATGTAATAGAAAACAAAGTTAGAAATACCATTTTCAGTGAGATCAACGAGACCAGCTGTTTCACCAGAGATCAACGAGACCAACTGTTTTTCCATGTTTGACTGCACTTCGCATGTATTTCACACAGAACAAATGAGCGAGATGATTGGTTTTACGAAAATAACAGGAACTGAATGTGAAATAAAGGAAAGCTTTATTGATCTTATAGAGGCTGATGGAAAGACTGGAGAGTACAGTGTGTCCACAATTAAACTTCCGTTTCAAAACGCTGTAGAAAGAGAATCACTACTCAGAATGATGTCAAATTAGAACAACATACACTCCTGGAAATTGAAATAAGAACACCGTGAATTCATTGTCCCAGGAAGGGGAAACTTTATTGACACATTCCTGGGGTCAGATACATCACATGATCACACTGACAGAACCACAGGCACATAGACACAGGCAACAGAGCATGCACAATGTCGGCACTAGTACAGTGTATATCCACCTTTCGCAGCAATGCAGGCTGCTATTCTCCCATGGAGACGATCGTAGAGATGCTGGATGTAGTCCTGTGGAACGGCTTGCCATGCCATTTCCACCTGGCGCCTCAGTTGGACCAGCGTTCGCGCTGGACGTGCAGACCGCGTGAGACGACGCTTCATCCAGTCCCAAACATGCTCAATGGGGGACAGATCCGGAGATCTTGCTGGCCAGGGTAGTTGACTTACACCTTCTAGAGCACGTTGGGTGGCACGGGATACATGCGGACGTGCATTGTCCTGTTGGAACAGCAAGTTCCCTTGCCGGTCTAGGAATGGTAGAACGATGGGTTCGATGACGGTTTGGATGTACCGTGCACTATTCAGTGTCCCCTCGACGATCACCAGTGGTGTAGGGCCAGTGTAGGAGATCGCTCCCCACACCATGATGCCGGGTGTTGGCCCTGTGTGCCTCGGTCGTATGCAGTCCTGATTGTGGCGCTCACCTGCACGGCGCCAAACACGCATACGACCATCATTGGCACCAAGGCAGAAGCGACTCTCATCGCTGAAGACGACACGTCTCCATTCGTCCCTCCATTCACGCCTGTCGCGACACCACTGGAGGCGGGCTGCACGATGTTGGGGCGTGAGCGGAAGACGGCCTAACGGTGTGCGGGACCGTAGCCCAGCTTCATGGAGACGGTTGCGAATGGTCCTCGCCGATACCCCAGGAGCAACAGTGTCCCTAATTTGCTGGGAAGTGGCGGTGCGGTCCCCTACGGCACTGCGTAGGATCCTACGGTCTTGGCGTGCATCCGTGCGTCGCTGCGGTCCGGTCCCAGGTCGACGGGCACGTGCACCTTCCGCCGACCACTGGCGACAACATCGATGTACTGTGGAGACCTCACGCCCCACGTGTTGGAGCAATTCGGCGGTACGTCCACCCGGCCTCCCGCATGCCCACTATACGCCCTCGCTCAAAGTCCATCAACTGCACATACGGTTCACGTCCACGCTGTCGCGGCATGCTACCAGTGTTAAAGACTGCGATGGAGCTCCGTATGCCACGGGAAACTGGCTGACACTGACGGCGGCGGTGCACAAATGCTGCGCAGCTAGCGCCATTCGACGGCCAACACCGCGGTTCCTGGTGTGTCCGCTGTGCCGTGCGTGTGATCATTGCTTGTACAGCCCTCTCGCAGTGTCCGGAGCAAGTATGGTGGGTCTGACACACCGGTGTCAATGTGTTCTTTTTTCCATTTCCAGGAGTGTATTATTGATGCAGGGGGAAACTTCGAGTAAAAAGAAAAGAATGCAACGAAAATTTGACCAACAGATGCCGACGTAAGAGCCAGAACATGCGCACCAAAAGATGCGCGGCACACGGCTGTTACTCAGCTTGCATCCGAGACGACCAGCACGACTGTCTCCACGAAGCACCGCACGCCGCTGGTAAAGCTCTTTTACAAGAACGTGACTGTGCGCCAGTAGCCCTGCAGAAGTTCCGGTCTCTCAAGGGTATGAAGTTATGCATTGGTCCGATGTCTGCTAAGGAACTGAGGAAAACTTCTACAGAATTTGGAAAGACAGCTTCTTTTTGAAGTGCAAAGTGGCAGGCGGACGGTGAAACATCCCCTTAGAAAAATTTATGAATGACCGTGCTGCTAAAACTCTCACGTTATTTGATTTTCAAATAGCTGAGCAAAACTGAACGTACTCAGACATTTCTCTCTTTACTTATTCTGATCATCACTTAAACTGACACACAATACTTTTAGCGCAACGCAATCTGACTTTCAACAATCCCTACAAAACAATGGCCCTGACTAACAATATAACCTATACCTTTTATGAATCACTTACCTCACAAAAATCTTCGTTACTTGAACTACTGCAATACAGCGAGCGCCAATACTGCCAGCTAAATAAAAGACTAACTACTGAAGGCACTAAATACTGATGGGCATAGTTAGCAAATGAAAGATTTTGATAGAGAACAAACAATGTATTTACTTAATAGCGCTCAAAAGGTATCATATATGTGTCTATCAATTCATGACATCCATCTTTACAAATTTCCTTCTTCTGGCGGACACGCGTCCAGATCGTCCGTTCTCAAAACTCTGGCATCTCTCTCCCCACATCCGCCACTGCTGGCGGCTCACCTCCAACTGCGCAACGCTACGAGCTGTTCACATCCAACTGTCCAGCGCTACAATAGCAAATATTCCAACAATGCAAATCAGCCACAGACTGCACTCAGCACAGACAGAGCGCTACGTGGCGTTACCAACATAAAAACCTAAACAGCCTACTTACAAGGGAAGTAGTTGATCCGACGTCTGTCGAAACCGTGGCCACTGCATTGCAGGAGGGGTTGAGGGGTGGTGTGCTAGCATACAGGACACGGGGAACTGTAAAACGTTTGACGTGTCTGCGAGCACGGTGCATTAAATCCTATGAAACATCCTGCATTGCTATCCAAATAAAATCACCCATATTCAGGAGTTGCTTCCTGCTGACCTGACAGGAAGACAAACGTTCGCTCCGGAATTTCTTGTTCACCTGGAAGTTATTTTAGGAGGAGTAGACGTTCGCGTCTTACAGTTTTTAAAGCAATAGATAACATTTCTATTACTACCAAGGATTTCGTAGGCTCCCGAGTCATCTTGCATGGTCCATCGGTGTTTTGCGTTGCAGTTTTGAACTTCACTCTCCATAACAAGGATACGATGAACACGGTAACGGCTGGGTCACCGTTGCTCTTGTATGTGGACCAAAAGTCCATAAAGTAATAGGGCTAAATAATTTCAATTCACGTGATGTCATCGCTCATCGGACATTTCAGATTTGTGAAGTGTACAACAGAGATAAGGGTTCATCGTATTACATGTCGACTATGCCTTTGGAACATCCCATGGGCAGACGAATGCCATTTCCATCTCCAAGGACTTGTCAATAAGCAGAACTGCAATCTTTGGGCAACGGAAAAGCCGCACGCACATCAACCGATTCAAAATGGTTCAAATGGCTCTAAGCACTATCGGAAATGTGAGATCATCAGTCCCCTTAGACTTAGAACTACTTAAACCTAACTAACCTAAGGACATCACACACATCCATGCCCGAGGCAGGATTCGAACCTGCGACCGTAGCACATCAACCGGTACCACTTCACTCTGCAAAGGCGACGATGTGATTGAGTTGACGGCAGCTTTTATAGTAGGCCAGTGATTCTTTGAGGAGATGAGTACTGAGGATCCTGCAATCTGTACCATCGCCGCAAACACATGAAAGTCTTTTGATCACCAGCGTCATTCCTATTCTTCAACAGCGTTGATGTGTGAGTAGGATCATTTTTATGCCAGATTGCTCTCCTCTTCACATTACATAGCCAGTGAAGCGGATGTTGCAGAGGCGTTTCGTAAATACTAGAATTATCACCCGTCATTTCCCTTCTGCATGTCCGGCCATACTTTTGGGTCTTAATCCACGTAACTTCTGGTTGTGGGATTGTCTGGAAGATGTGTTCAGTGCTCCATATAGAAATGTAATTGACCTGAAGGCGCGCATTGCAAAATTCTTCCTGATCATGACCCTGTAGACACTTCAATCTGTTGTCGAATATGCTGTTTCTCGATTTCAGCTTGCGGCAGAAAACAGTGGACAGCATATTAAAAATGCATTACGCCAGTCTCACGACAGTTATAAACCGATGTCATTTTGCTTTTTATTACGATTTTGGGCCAAGGACAACCAAAAACCGATGTCACTTTCCTTTTTATGTGGTATTTGTCTGCAGGACAAAAAACGATGCCATTTTGCTTTTTATGCGATTTTTAGCCTCAATACAATTGAAAACTGGTTTTTCCCATCCAGTGTGCACGGCCTTGCCGTGATAGATGAACTTACCTAACCAACAGTGTCACAACCGTAGACTGCCAAATTTGTGCAGTCATGCACACTGAACAGTACAGATGAGGTAATGTAGATCTCAGACTATGGAGGTTGTATTGCGATTCATCCGCCATTTGTAGACGATACCATTTACATTAAGACGCTAAAAATGTCATCTAAACTGCTGGTAAAATTTTCGTTACTTTTTTTTGTTCCATGACTTTTCCCCTGTGTCAATAATATGATGTTGTCTTTCTACAACGTTTTAAAAGGTAACCTTAATTATGTACGTCCTATACATCACAAAACCAATTCTAGAAAAACTAGGAGACAACTGTTTCGTCCGCAGCTCGTGGTCGTGCGGGAGCGTTCTCACTTCCCGCGCCCGGGTTTCCGGGTTCGATTCCCGGCGGTGTCAGGGATTTTCTCTGCCTCGTGATGACTGGGTGTTGTGTGATGTCCTTAGGTTAGTTAGGTTTAAGTAGTTCTAAGTTCTAGGGGACTGATGACCATAGATGTTAAGTCCCATAGTGGTCAGAGCCATTTGAACCATTTGAACGACTGTTTCGATGTGCAAGAAAGGCGTGGAAGATCTTATAGTAACGGATATATTATGGCTGGCATATATAGAGAACTCCAATCCAGAAGTATGGAAATAAACGAGCTGACACGTTTTGTACAATGTCTAGGACACTCTTAGCATCTTGTGAGCGTCCACTCAGCTTCACGATGTCTAGAATAAGTTAGCCTATTACGGCTTTTGGGTCTACCACATAGTGGGAAATAATGCAAAATTGTACAAAATCCAACATACAAGGAAGTGGTCAAAGAAGATATTCGGCTGAACCCCTTGTTGTCAAAGCTTTATTAAATAATTTGTCGGAAATTGTCAAAGCTCTCGAAGACATTGAAGGATCCTATCTTGCCGCACAACCTAAGTATGAAGATGATCATGCACTATATGTGGTGACAGAGATGATATTTATTCTCAACAATCTGGACTCACATTCTTCGAGAGATTAATAGAGTGAAGGTGGAAATACAGAAAGATTACATTATCATTTTGCGTCCTGTGGCGTTAATAGATGGTCTTGTTAAGATCATGCAAGAAACGAGAGGAAAACCAATAACTGCACGTGTATCAAAAAGCTTGAAAATTCTGCCAGTCCTCAAAACCAAACGAACCTCTAGAAATAAAAGGCAGCGTACGAAATCTGCGAAGTCGAATCAAGCACTAGATTCTACTGAGCTATTTTCCGTAGACGTAATGGTATTAATTGACCAAATTTTAAGACGAATTGAGACAAGGGTAGAAGAGACCACAAGGACTCTACTTGAAAATTTCGGCTTCCTCAGTGGCCAGGCGTTTTTAAGTTTGTCGACTGAGGATCTGTAGAAAATGGAGCCGATCTAGCACGAAAATTTTCGAAATACTTGAATGTAGTTGATATTTTCCAGGAAATCACAGAATTCAAAAAGCTGGTAACTGAAATTAATGAATAGCGGAGTCCATTCGACATGTTATAGCATCTGTACAAGCATGACTTGCAAGAAGCGTTTCCTAATGTAGTACAGCTTTAAGGATATACTGCACGACATCTGCAAGCTGTGAGAGTATCTTTAGCAGACTGAAAATAATTAAAAGCTATCTGCATTCAACAATGAGTAAGAAACGTGTATCTGACCTCACGATCCTAGCCATTCGAAATAAAATTGGGTATGAGACGAATGTTGATAAGCTAATAGTTTCTTTCGCAGAAGGGAAAGCACGCCGTGTATAACTGAAGCAAGGTTAGAGAGAAAAAACCCAATGATTGGAGAAATGTGTACTGTCTTGCTTGCCTGTTGGCTGCACTGGTTGTGTGTTTCCTATTTTTAGTTTTATGTTACACAAGAGCAAATGTTATTAGCTAATAGGTAACAAAGAGTGCAAATTTATTGAAAGCCCTTATTCTCCCGGTCAAAAAAAAAAATTCCCACCTACTGTATAATTGTGAGTTATTTTTAAATACTTGAACTCTTGCGCTCGAGAAGAGGTGGTGCCGTACCAAGTTGCTGCCCCGGTTAGGATAAATCATACATCAGAGGATGGTTCGTGCTTAGTCTAGATGAGTAACGCCTTTTCCAGTGTTGTTTACCAACATTACTAACTAGTTGGGACTCTGTAATCAGGAAGACTGTTAGCTAAATAAGTCAATCCCGTAGAAAATATACAATATTGTACCTTTCATTGATAATTATGTTGTGCTACCAAGGAGCGTCGAAAGAGTCAGTTAACTTGATAAATCGTCAAGTATTTTATTTTTATGTGCACAAAAATGAGAAATCGAAATCAAAACAAAAAAAAAAAGAAAACTATTGACGATAATTGGAAGGTTGACTTGGGTGTTCCTAATGATGTATCATACTCTAGAACTTATTCATATAATGACGATACGACATAATAACGCTATTAGTGCTCACTCTCACACTCATTCATACAAACTTCACTATTAATTATGCATTAACCAACACTGATATTAATACAAATGATAACGTGCAATTAACGAAATCACTATATTATTGCAACGACGTTCAGGTTTTACAATAAGATTTTAGTGAAGCGACTTTAAACGACTTAAAGTGCCAAACTTCAAATAATGACCAACACAGCTTTATGGTGGCACATTGCACAATTATTAATGAAAAGGCAAATTCGTTAAAAGTCTTTTAATGAAATTATGTCGAAAAAAGTATGGAAATAGACATTTACACACAGAGAACAAGATGTCGAATTTAGCTGGATTGATGCTGTGGACGTCGTGATTTTAATGGCAGATAGACATTTTCTCGTCTTCTCCCTTAGTCTTTCTGTGACTGGTGTCGTTAAGTAATTCATAGTGGCAAGCTTCTTCTGATATCGCAAGAAATAGCCACTACAAACGTTTTGATCACGTGCTTTCCACCAAGCACCGAAAAAAACTAACCATTTGAGTATTCCTTCACATGTTCACAAAATTTTTTGCCACAAATTCTTTTTTTCACGCTACAAATTTCACTTTTTGAAAGTTATTTGAGCTTTTAATAAAGTGAAACATACGAGAAACAAGAAACAGAGCAGGTCTTCATGCGTTCCCGGCGAGCGCGTAACTCGCAATCTTCATCCTTGAGCCTCAGAGGACAACTGACGAACATTGCGAGTTACGCGATCGAAATATCGTGGAAGTAGGGTGCGTATTAACGGCAGAAAAACCCGATTTTCCAACATGATAGGAAACGAAGTGTACTTTAGGGATTATATAAATAAATATGCAACTAATCACGTTTTTTGATCTTTTATATGATTTATTATACTATTAACAACTTTTTTGGGCAATGGCCTTGCCGCAGTGAACACATCGGTTCCCGTGAGATCACCGAAGTTAAGCGTGTCGGGCGTGGTCGGCACTTGGGTGGGTGACCATCCGGGCCGCCATGGGGGTGCACTCAGCCTCGTGATGCCAATTGAGGAGCTACTCGACCGAATAGTAGCGGCTTCGGTCAAGAATACCATCATAACGACCGGGAGAGCGGTGTGCTGACCCCACGCCCCTCCTATCCGCATTCTCCACTGAGGATGACACGGCGGTCGGATGGTCCCAGTAGGCCACCCGTGGCCAGAAGACGGAGTTATTAACAAGTTTTCTAGCCACCGCAGAATCATCAGCAGATGAATGTCTTACAGGAAAATGATACCGTGGACCAAGTATAGCTAGACAATGTGGTGATGGTGCCTACACTACATCGTTGTATCCATAGCAAATCCGTTCTCATAATGTACATTATCAAGTGCACACAAATATACGCAGTATATAGCTGCTCTCGATTTCACTCTTGCGACTAAGCACAAAACTAAGTACAGCTAAATACTGTATACATTGATCAGCCAGAACATTATGACTATCTAACTAAAGGCGGTATGTCAACCTTTGCCATGGGTAACATTGGCTAAGCATCATGGCATGGAAGCAATTACACCTTCTTAGGCCGCTGGAGGTTCCCATAGCACAACGAAGTCGTCGCCGGCTTGTCTCTGTCCCGTAGTACGGGTGTCAGGAAACTGTTCCACTGGAAGGCGACGGACTCGCGCCCTCCTATAGGCATGATGAAGACGGTTTTACCAGCTTGTCCACCCTACGAGGTCCAACGTATGCAATGAGAAGTGGCCTCAGGACCCCACGACGTGTGGACGTGGTTTCACCTTGGTCTCACCACCTGTTGAAGAGACCACAGCACGCTTCAGACACCGGATAAGTCATGGCGTTTCCGAAATGCTCGTGCTGTGCCTCCGGGCCGTCACAATGTGACCATTGACAAAGTCAAACAGATAGCGTGTATTTCCCATTTTACACACGGACCGCACCCTCACTGTTACTACATGTACCGTGCTTGTGTCTGACTAGGAGTTATTCCTTGCCGAGTTACGCAGATATCACAGGGACGGGTTTATATCGATAGTAGGTCTTTGGTCATAACGATCAGTGTATATTTGTGTGTACACTTGATAATGTACATTATTAGAACGGATTTGCTATGTTTACTACGCTGCAGTGTACTCACCATCACCATAGCTTCTAGCTATACTTGGTACACGATATGATGTTCCTGTAACAGCTCCAAGCGATGATGAGCCTGCAGTGGCTAGAAAACATGTTTATGGCACTATAAATCATATCAAAGCGATTGGTTGCAAATTTATACTCCAATAAATCGCCAGTTTAAATCACATTTGTAGTTCGTCATCCATAATGGATGTACTGAACAAAGTACATTATTTTTCACAGACCAAAATACAAAAACATTTTTACATAAGTAGTTCTCAGCGCCACCAACAGATGACATTATTTGTTACATTTACAGAACATTTGCACATACATTGCAACAACTCAAATTGAATTATTAAGTAAATCTGATAAAACGAATGGATATCATGCTGTGTCTTTATGTTTTGAAAAAGTGTGGCTTAATTGTATCTTAATGACCTGAATTGATTGTGTCACTACAACATGTCACTGTTATTGATCATAAAACCGAACAACAGCTAATACTGAAGAGTGTATAACATGTATCACCCTTCCTCGAATCAGTCTTCATTTGTGGCCATCAGACATCAGTTGTCCACAATTGATAATCTGACGGATAAAAACGTGGAATTAATGGCGCATTCCGCAGTTGAGCTGATTAATCGCCTAACGACTATTTTTTGTTCCACCACACAAAACAAAAAAAAGTGAAAAGCGATTTTTATCACGTCAAGAAGCTGTTGAATCATTCCAAAACCGTTTCTGATGCAATACAATATGAAGACCTTTACTAGTTACCTTTTCAATTAAATACAATATGTGATCAAAAGTATACGGTCACCTGACTGAAAATGACATACAAGTTCGTGGCGCCTTCCATCGGTAATGCTGGAATTCAACATGGTGTTGGCCCACCCTTAGCCTTGATGAGAGCTACCACTCCCGCAAGTATACTTCAGTCAGATGCTGAAAGGTTTCTTGGGGAATGGCAGCCCTTTCTTCACGGAGTGCTGCACTGAGGTATCTATGGCGGTTGGTGAGGCCCTGCACGAAGTCGGAGTTCCAAACATCCCAAAGTTGTTCTATAGGATTCAGGTCAACACTGTGCAGGCCAGTCCACTACAGGGATGTTACTGTCGTTAACCGCTTCGCCAGAGGACACGCATTATCAACAGGTGCTCGATCGTGTTGAAAGATGCAATCGCCATCCCCAAACTGATCTTCAACAGTGAGAAGCAAGAAGGTGTTCAGAACATCAGTCTAGGACTGTGCTGTGATAGTGCCACGCAAAACAACAAGGGGTGCAAGCCCCCCCCCCCCCCCCCCATGAAATACACGACCACACTATAACACCACCGCCTCCGAATGGTACTGTTGGCACTGCACAAGCTGGCACGTGATGTTCACCGGGTTTCGCCATACTCGCACTCTGCCATCGGATCGCCTCATTGTGTACCGTGACTCGTCACTCCACACAATGTTTTTCCACTGTTCAATCGTCCAATGTTTACGCTCCTTACCAAGTGAGGCGTAGTTTGCCATTTACCGGCGTGATGTGTGGCTTTTGAGCAGCCGCTTGACCATGAAATCCAATTTTTCTCACCTCCCGCCCATCTGTCATAGTACTTGCAGTGGATCCTGGTGCAGTTTGGAATTTCTGTGTGATGGCCTGGGTAGATGTCTGCGTATTGCACTTTACGACCTTCATCAGCTGTCGGCGGTCTCTGTCAGTTAACACACGAGGTCAGCCTGTACGCTTTTGTGCTGTACGTGTCCCTTCACGTTCCCACTTCAGAATCACATTGGAAACAGTCGACCTAGGAATGTTTAGGAGTGTGGAAATGTCGCGTACAGACGTATGACACAACCGACTCCCAATCACCTGACCAGGTACGAAGTCCGTGAGTTCCGCGGAGCGACCCATTCTGCTCTCTAACTATGTCTAATGACTACTGAGGTCGCTGATATGGAGTACCTGGCAGTAGGTGGCAGCACAATGCACCTAATATGAAGAAAACATATTTTTGGGGGGAGTTTCCGCATACGTTTGATCACATACTGTATATATTTCCCTTGCGCCCTGCACGGAGGCGAGCGTTCGTGAACTGTGACAAGCCGATTAGTGTGACAAGTTCGTTGCAGGGCCCGTATATCTCGTTGGCCCCGTCATGAACTATGTGTCGTACAGTGACATAATTTTGCAGATGCATTCAGTGGTATATGTGCATACTGTCCGCAAAAGTGTCATGAATACAGTTAGTATTAAAGAAGTACTAAGTTATAGCGTCATATCTCATGCAGTAATTTTACAATATGAACAGCGTAAAAGTAGACTGTGTTAAACATTTTTCCTTTCATCAGTTTGAAAGCGAAAAAAAAATTGTAGAACTTTGACATGATGTATGAAGTTTGTTCTAACTCGCGAAGTGTTCTCATTCTCAAATACTGGATGCATGAAATCTCGGAATTGACGCGTCGCGGGCTGCGCGCCTTTTTCACCGACACCTCTCTGATGGTCAGGTGGCACTTTCCCTAACAGCGATTACGGCATAATAGCGAGGTATATGTGTACCAAGTTTGGTCGATTGGCCCAGTGGTTTAGGAAGAGATGTGGTAAACACATACACACACACACACACACACACACACACACACACACACACACACACACACACACATACACACACTCGTTCATGTCATAATATATATTGACATTGTTTAATTATTACGTTACGGAAACTATTGCAAAACCAGAAGAATATGTAGCTATTTCATTTATTTATACTAATATTTACCCTTCCTTCTTCAATAGTTTGAAAGAACTGTATTTTTAATTAATCAACATTTTGCGTTATTACGATACGTTACTAGCTATCATATGCTCTGTGAGTGGTAACACAGTATTTACTTAATGCCATGCTTAAGGACACACTCTCAGCCTGTTCGTTGAAGCTCCCATTTGTGGTAGCAGCGGTTACACAATACTAATACTTGGCAACCAATTTCTCCATATATTTAACCACATCATCTTATGTCTTTACTTCATTTTTTATTGATGATTACTTCGTGGTACTGTATTTTTCGTACCTAAGTGGTTTTATGCTACACATACAAAAGCTTCGTACTTCGATTAGCTGTTGCTAATGGTACTTGATAAACACCTTCCTTTTTTTAAAAAAAAAGTGTAACTATAGCTTCCTTTATATTGAACATAAGCTGAACTTTATTATGAAGGATAAACGAAGAACAATTTTGCAAGCTATCCTTCCTTATTGTTTAGCTACAAGTGCTTCAAATTACGTACTTTCTGCACTTTCAGATGTTGCAGTACCAGTATGTCTAACGGTGTTCACCAAACCTTCGTGAAAGTAGTAATGAAGTGGCATACATTTAATACTGCGCAATTTGTGCACTGTTTGAACTGCCTAGAAGGGTTTTTCCGTGCGGCGCACAGAAAAAAGTATGATTGTTGGACAGAAACTCGACCTTTAGTTGAATTGCGTAGCCCTTCGTCACAACAATTCACGTGTGTGGCCAAAACACAAAAGAGGTAGGTTTGTACAGAAATAACACGTGTTTCATTGAAAGTAAGTGATCAATATATAATACTTAAGAAGAAGGGTAAGTGTCAGTAACAATAAGAGTGTTGAATTGTTAGTACGTCCTTCATTATAACGCGAACTGTATAGCAAGTAAGTCTTATAGAGCTTATAATCCGTTCAAAGGGTATACAACGAGGTTAGTCTACAGCAGTCCCTCGTGTGGGGCGACTGTGGCAACGGCAGAGAAGTCAGCCGTTAGAGGTTCGCAGAGGGTGTGACCGAGCGAAAGTGTTGTCCAGGCACTGAAGACGTGTGGTCTGCGAAGAGGAAAATGCGATGGTAACGATCTTCTAAGACACCGAACAGGATTATGGGTGTATAAAGAGTCCAACATCCCAAGTGGAATCCTTCATTCGAGCAACAGCAACAACTGATTGTTGCCACGCAGACACGAAATTATATGGCCACGTTATCCCACTTTCAACGCACGTGGACAAGTCTCGTTAACACTTACAACGCGCTGTGTCAAGCTCGATCACATGCACGCATAATATTTTGTCCATAAATTTAAAGTCTCAATATCCATATTGGCGTAAAGTCTTTTGGTGGAAGCAATATGTTAGTCACCTATAACTTTAAATTCAGCAGAATGAATCACTCAGTGATTCTAGAACTTCTCAAATGAATACTTATCGGACCATCTGTCATAGAAAAGTTCATAAATCGTTGGCCCTCAAACACTATCAGATGTATAAAATTTTTTAACTAAATTCAACACCAACTGTTACGAGAGACATTCTGTGCTCTAAACGAGCGGCTTTATCGCCGGTCTTACTACGATATTCTCGACACACGCCCTGACCAAAGCGCGACTCTGATTATTGTTCAACAGATAAAGTTACTATCACGCAAAAGCAAAAAATCTTTGAGAAACGAGAATATCTCAATATTTTACTTTAAAATATGACTCTGTAATATGATTCATCACATTCAGATCGTACATATTAACGTTAGGCTATGTGGACAGTGCCCATAGGTAAAGTTCGTACAAAGAAAATATCTACCGCCGCTTGGTAAACCATAAAATTAAATTGCGTGTTTCGCATTCATCAAATTGTTATCAAGAGAATGGAAAGAGAAGGTACAGAAAAATATAACATAATATTTGTGTTGAGCGTTTTTTGTTTTCTTTAGGGAAGTTCTCAGTGACAATACAAGAAGATATAGACATACATCATATAATCTTTTGATTCTTGAGGCACAGCTGTTAAGCATGTCAGTTAGTCTCCAATTTTAAGCCGCAAGATGTCGGTCGTCAGAAGTCCGCAAGCTCTGCGTCCTTGCCTGCTATTAGATGATAGAAGCTGTACACCACCAGCAGAAAGTAGACGTCCAAACCTGTGTGCATAACATATCGTTGCATCAGTGTAGGGACCTATATATAATTAACAGCTACGACCATGTTGGTACAAAATTTATCCAATTATTAACAATTTTTACATATAAATTCCAAATAATATATATAGTTTCTAAAAAAAAAATTATCTTGTAGAAGTTATGCCTGGTGTCATATGCATCACTTCACCAATGACAATGGTGAAATAGTTTTTATTGTACTATGTCCAACTGCCTGGCAGACGCCACTGATGATGTTATGGAGTAGTAAGTGACAAGATACTCTGTACTGATTTTAATAGGCGTGTTCTCTGCTGTTACTACGTTATTGAAACTTACTCCTTTTAATATCTTGACGTATAACCCATGTTCCAGGCCAGAGATTGACGGTCGGGTTTTTCAGAAACGTGTCATAAGATGATAAATAAAAAATTATTTTGGCCACCAAGAAAAGCGCTTTACCATTTGAGGCTCAATTTTGTAAAGTAATTGATTCCGCTATAATTACCTACGGAAGTGAATACTGAACAATGACTAGAAATGACGTAAAAAGAATACAGTCAAGTGAAAGCAATATTTTGGGTAAGTAACGAACTACACACTCAGAGATCAAATACACGATAATAACACAGAACATGTAGTTTATATAATTCTTCCACTGAGCGGCCAGCGTCCCTGACTGCCACGCGGAGGACTCGGATTCGATTACAGGTAGTGCCAGGGATTTTACTTAGTAGTAGGACTGCTACGGAGTATACTCAGACTCGTGAGGTGGACTGAGAAGCCGCTAGGCGGATTAGCAGCGGTTCCGTGGTCAAAAAACCCGACGACGACAGGAGACCGCTGTGCTACCGCATGCTCTTTCGTACCGCACACCATTGGCACAGGATAACACGGCGGTCGGCTGTCCCGATTGACCCATATAAGGCCAGAACGCGGCGCTTCACCTCCTTCTTCTTAATATACGCTATGTGAATGACAAAAAGTATCTACATCTACATCTACATTTGTACTCCACAAGCCACCCAACGGTGTGTGGCGGAGGGCACTTTACGTGCCACTGTCATTACCTCCCTTTGCTATTCCAGTCGCGTGTGGCTCGCGGGAAGAACGACTGCCGGAAAGCCTCCGTGCGCGATCGAATCTCTCTAATTTCACATTCGTGATCTCCTTGGAAGGTATAAGTAGGGGGAAGCAATATACTCGATACCTCATCCAGAAACACACCCTTCGAAACCTGGACAGCAAGCTACACCGCGATACAGCGCGCCTTTCTTGCAGAGTCTGCCACTTGAGTTTGCTAAACATCTCCGTAATTCTATCACACTTACCCAATTACCATGTGACGAAACGCGCCGCTCTTCTTTGGATCTTCTCTATCTCTTCCGTCAACCCGACCCGGTACGGATCATACACTGATGAGCAATACTCAAGTATAGGTCGAACGAGTGTTTTGTAAGCCACCTCCTTTGTTGATGGACTACTTTTTCTAAGGACTCTCCCAATGAATCTCAACCTGGCACTCACCTTACCAATACTTTTTATATGATCATTCCACTTCAAATCGTTCCGTACGCATACTCCCAGATATTTTACAGAAGTAACTGCTGCCAGTGTTTGTTCTGCTGTCATATAAGCGTACAATAAAGGATCCTTTTTTTCTATGTATTCGCAATACATTACATTTGTCTATGTTAAGGGTCAGTTGCCACTCCCTGCACCAAGTGCCTATCCGCTGCAGATCTTTCTGCATTTCGCTGCAATTTTCTAATGCTGCAACTTCTCTGTATACTACAGCATCATTCGCGAAAAGCCGGATGGAACTTCCGACACTATCTACTAGGTCATTTATATATATTGTGAAAAGCAATGGTCCCATAACACTCCCCTGTGGCACGCCAGAGGTTACTTTCACGTCTGTAGACGTCTATCCATTGAGAACAACAAGCTGTGTTCTGTTTGCTAAAAATCTCTTCAATCCAGCCACACAGCTGGTCTGATATTCCGTAGGCTCTTACTTTGTTTATCAGGCGACGGTGTGGAACTGTATCGAACGCCTTTCGGAAGTTAAGGAAAATGGCGTCTACCTGGGAAACTGTATCTAATATTTTCTGGGTCTCATGAACAAATAAGGCGAGTTGGGTGTCACACGATCGTTGTTTCCGGAATCCATGTTGATTACTACAGAGTAGATTCTGTGTTTTCAGAAATGACATGATACGCGAGCAAAAAACATGTTCTAAAGTTCTGCAAAAGATCGATGTCAGAGATATAGTAAAGTAAGGCAAAGAAGTATAAAATGGAAACAACGTGACAATAGAATGCGGGAAAACAGAGTGGTTAAACATATCTTCTATTATAAACGATTGGGAAAGAGATATATCTTGCAACGAGGCGGGCTTTAGCCCCATACATATTCTTAAACTATTTTGTTCGAGTGCAGCAATTATTCCAAAAACTACTCTGTCGTATTAAATAACAGTATCTTTACTGCATGTGCATTATAAGCTGAGATTACAGCAAAAAGGATACCGAGTTTGTGGTGCTATTACTCGATTGATTGAATCGATGGAGATGTATGAACTACCTATTCTGAAATGTTTACGATTGTAGATACTGAATATCTTGTAGTTTGGTAAGAATCGATGTAAGATCGCAGCCGTGAACAAGATTGCTGCTCATAGTATTGTTTCCACTTGGTCCCTTCTCATACAAGAAACATAAAATGTACCATAAGTCTCTTGGGTTGGTTTATTTGGGGGAAAGAGACCAAACTGCCATGTCATCGGTCTCATCCGATTAGGGAAGGAAGTCGGTCGTGTCCTTTGAAGGAACCATCCTGGTATTTGCTTGAAGAGATTTCGGGAAATCACGGAAAACCTAAATCAGGATGGCCGATCGCGGGATTGAACCGTCGTCCTCCCGAATGAGAGTCCATTGTGCTAACCAGTGCGCTACCTCTCTCGGTTAACAAGTCTGTATACGGATGAATATGCTTTATTAGTCTGCATATTGCACAATTTAAAGCGTAAATGCCGGAAGTTTTTGTGTAAATACTGGAATATTTCCATCGTCTGCCAGTTATCGCCAAATCCGTGAGATTTGTTTTTATATATCCCTAGTGTGACTGGTGGTGTTTACTGTATGGTGGTGGGTAAGTACTTTCGTTTAACCTTCGTACCGTAAGATAGAGTTGTCTGGTGGTGAGCAAAGACGCTTTTGTATTGTCTCCAAACGTCTATGCCATGAAATTCGATGATCGTAAAGATTACCGCTCAGCAGCAGAACCTATGCAGAAATAATTGCAAGAAAACTAATCTCAACTGATGTATCAAGCACTTGGAAGCAAAATCGATGTGTATGACGTAACGGTGATGCGTAACATTTGCATGACTGTTACGTAGGCAAAAAGCGGGAGGCCCGCTGTGTCCGTGCTGCGTACGATACAGAAGGGTCCGGGAGCGCTGTAGATTTCGCACGTACTCATCCCTTCCCTTTGTTTAACTTTCATTGTATTGTCTCAGTCCTCTCTAATTTGATGCGGATGCGGCACATCTCTTGTGCCAACCACTCCATCTCAGAGTACACGTACCGTTCGGAATTATTTGTTGGACGTGCAGTATCCCACTATCTGTCTTACACTACAGTTTCTACCCTCTACAGCTCTGTCTAGTACCTGGCAGTTATCCAGTTATTTCTTAATACATGTCCTGTCATCCTGTCCCTTCCTCTTGTCGATGATTCCCATAATTCCTTTCCTTGCCGATCCTGAAAGAAACCTCATGTATTATAATACCAATCTGTATTGTCAATGTCCTCCTACAGCAACACGTCTCAAACGGTTCGATTATCTTTTCTGGTTTTCCTTGAGTCACTGTTATAAAAACGTACATTCCTCTAACTGAGGCCTACGTTTGATATCAGTACACTTATTTTGGCAAGTAATGCCCTCTTCGCCTGTGAGAGTCCATTTCATATAACCCCCTTGATTCGCCCATCATGGTTAATTTTGTTTCCAAGGCAGCAGAATGCCTTCTTATAACCCATGATGCCCACTTTTGAATGTGAGGTTATTGATAAGCTCGTTTCTGCTAGTTTTTATTGTCTTTGCTCCTCTTTGACTTACCCTCAATCCACAGGTACGCTCATTAGACTACTCATTGCATTCACCAGATCCTGGAGTTATTCCTTACATTCATTGTTGATAGGAATGTTATCAGCGAATCTTCTGACTGATATCTTTTCACCCCGAATTATGACCTTACTGCTGAATCATTTTTTTATTTCCATCGCTGCTTCTTTGGTCTACAGCTTTAACTGCTGTGAAGAAAGTAAATATGTCTTACGCCGTTTTTAATCTGACCTCTTTTTCCTTGGTGTTCTATTCTTCAGGGTCGCTACTGATTCTTCTAATTATTAATATATCCACGAACGTTTTGCGGCTTGTCGTTTCAATAAAATCTTCACATTTTTCCTGTCGCATAAGATCGCAGAGTGAACGCGGCGTTTCGGAAAGGCTGCTCTCTCTTTCTATCTTCAGGCGAAGATGGAAGGAGAGAAACCCTTTCGGCAACGTTGTGCTCACCCTGCGATCTTATGCTACTTTTCTGAATATTTTTGCATTATGATATCACTCTCAACTTTAAAAAGATACATATTCAGTTCTGCACATCTAGGTGTACTACACCAATCATAAACGTAAAAATGATGAAGAAATAGTAAATAGGGTGGAAACTTCAAAAAGTTTAGGTGTCCATATTCATAAGAATTTAAACTGGAAAAAGCGCTTGGTGAACTGCTAAAAAAACTTAGTTCAGCCGCATTTGCAGTTAGAATCACTGAAAATCTTTGGAAGAGACAAATCAGTATGGTTACGTATTTTTCATACGTTCATTCAAAAATGTCACATGGAATAATGTTCTGGGATAGCTCATCTTTTGAAGGAAAGCTTGCTTCACAGTATATTTAGTCGCTCATGAAGTTTGCTGTAAATAATCCACTGGTGTTCAATACGAACAATGACGTACATAATTATAATAGCAGAATGCAAAATGACATTCGTTACTCCACACTAAGGCTGTCTTTTGCACAAGGAGTTCACAATGATGCAACTAAAATTTTTTATCACGTACCTGGGGATATGAAATGTCTGACAGATAGCAAAGTGAAATTTGAAAACAAACTGAAATATTTTCTCCATGGCAACTGCTATATTGTAGGAGAATTTCTACTATTGTAATGCATAAAAGGTGACGGGGTAGGAATTATTAATTCACACCTGTAAGCTATTTTATATCCCGGGTATCCGCAGCTGCTGAAAGCCATGCTGTTAGGAAGAATTCCACTGAACGCTGGTAAAACTGTTGATTATTGAAACACAAGCTGTTTCGTAGCCTAAAGCCGCATCGTCAGGTACAACCTATTGGTAAAGAGCAACGTACGGTGTTCCACATTTTGTGGATATTCAAATTAGTAAAGGAATGTCGAAAATATACTCATAACGTTAAAAGGTCATAGGCATGCCCATCGCTCCTAGTCAAAATTAACTATTCATTGAGTATTGTCAATACTACGGCGAACGAAAGTTAACGAAGATGTACTCCAGTTATTAAGGACAAATTGCTGGTAGGTGAAACTCACGGTAACAGAGCCATGCTCTAAAATTTCCCTGCACCTAAAAAGAAAAAAAAAAACCAAAAATATTTTATAGTGAGAGGACGTTAAAATTTTTAAAACAGCCAGGTTGGCGACAAAGAAAAGTCAGTGTTAACATGATTAGTCACGGCGCAACGCAAATTATTGTGTGTAGCGTATCAAGTGGGAGTGTCTTACCTGTGTGACGGCAGGGCGACGCGGTGTTGGGCAAAGCAAAAGCGGCGCGATCGAACCGCGTAGCGGAACGGAAGCTACCTATGTGGACAGAGTGACGTCATTTACTCATGACTAGGACCACCGGGTCGCTACCTTTAAAAGAATGCTATTATTATTTTTTATCGGCTATCCGGCCCCTTTAAAATTGTTAATGGCTCTGCAACCGCAAGTTTCAACTGTCAGCAATCGTCCTAAATGAATGGAGCATGTCTTCGCTACTTTCCCTCGCCATAGTATTGGCAATATTCACTGAATAGGAAGTTTTGATTAGGAGCGATAGGTATGCCTGTGACCTTGTAATTCGTGTGTGTATTTTAGACTTCCCCTTATTAATGTTAATTTCCTCAAAATGTGGTGACGCCATACTTTGCTCTTTACCATGCAGGTTGCAATTGGTTTTATTTTCGAGTCAGAGACATACAGTTTTACAGTAGCCATACACACACACACACACACACACACACACACACACACACACACACACACACACACATATATATATATATATATATATATATATATATATAAATTGTATTTATATAACATGTGCCCAGTACTTTGCAATCCAGTCTCTCCTTGTTGGCAGCCACTGTTCTGCGTACCCATGGTGGCGCTATTCCAGCCAGGCAGTAGAGCTTATCAGTTGGGGTAGGTCTTAAGCAACCTGTGATCAACCTGCAGGTTTCGTTGAGAGCAATGTCTACTTGTCTGGCATGAGATGACCTGTACCAGACTGGATTGGTTCAAATGGCTCTGAGCACTATGGGACTTAACATCTGAGGTCATCAGTCCCCTAGAACTTAGAACTGCTTAAACCTAACTAACCTAAGGACATCACACACATCCATGCCAGAGGCAGGATTCGAACCTGCAACCGCAGCAGTCGCGCGGTTCCGGACTGCAGCGCCTAGAACCGCGTGGCCACAGCGGTCGGCACCAGACTGGAGAAGCATATTCAGAAGTAGAAAAGCACAGTGCTATTGCAGAACAGCGAATAGTTTGTGGATGTGATTCCCACTGTGTCCCCGCTAGTTTGCGAATTAGGTTGTTCTTGTAGTGAGTTTTGAATGTCAGAGTTCTATCGAGAGTGACTCCCAAGTATTTAGGTGCGTGATGATGCTGGAGTAGGATGCCTGACCATGCAATATGTAGCTTACGATTACCTTCCCTGTTCCTTAAATGAAAGGCACACACTTGTGTCTTCGAAGGGTTTGGTCTGAATTGGTTCCAATTGTAGTAGCTTGACAGTGTTGTCAGGTTTCTTTCCACTCTTTCAAAGCCTGAGCTCTGCGTAGCAAGGGCTAGGTCATCTGCATATAAGAATCTCCTTGTGCCTGGGGTCAGTGGCTGGTCGTTGGTATAAATGTTGAAGAGAAGTGGAGCCAAGACGCTTCCCTGAGGTAGACCATTTTTCTGCGCTCTCCAGCGACTGCGTTGTCCGTGCAATCGGGCGTACCCTGGGCGTCAGGTTTCTCTGGCGGCTGATCCTTTCACACCAGAAACATCATCTTGGTCCTTTTCAGGACCACAGTTGACCATCATATCGATGAATATGGAAGGTATATCATCACCAAAAGAAGAACTGTTGCAGTAGATGATACACGGCAAAACCTGTTGTATTTCAATAATCAGTTTTACCAGTGAATTCTTCGTAACATTACATCTGCATGTTTTTTAAATAAAAAATTACAATAAAAAAGCAGTTTATAAAAGTTCAGCATGTGATCACATTTACAAATTAATTTGTGAACTGAATTTACAATGGCTCTTTGCTCATCATTACGATTTATTGTGCAAAATGGTCCATGGTACATGAAACTAACAGAGTAACTAGCTAACTATGGATTACCTATTTCGACGACGCCGGCGGCGAGCAGGATGGGTGCGCTGGTGTCTTTGGCAGCGACCCGGAAGCCGACGCTGACGGGCACCAGGAAGAGGGTGAGCAGCGACAGGAGGGTGCGTGCCAGCAGCCACCCCCACACCACGTGCGACACCTCCTGCCGATTCACCGCAAATACACCGCCTTACCGTCGTGCATACTTGAAGCTCTACATTACCTTCAGATTGCAGTTTCGTCCGCTGTCCAGTCGGCCCCTCTTTCATATACGCGCCCCGCCAGTTGCACCGGCGCGATCTCTACAGCCACCACCCCAGCACAAGGGCGCTGCCACCAACGATTACGCCATTGCCAATGAGATGCAAGCATGCCCTCTTAGGAGCTCCAGCGGTGGGTGTATATTAGTTCGAACAATCGTGCGCTGATCCTATATGGTGTATTTGCCAATTGAACGACATTTACAGACTTCCATAGTGGATAGGTCTCGAGTAGGAAAAGGGACGAGAGAGGCAATTCTGACGTTGCGGCTAATAATGGAAGCAAGGCTAAAGAAAAATCAAGACACTTTCATAGGATTTGTCGACCTGGAAAAAGCGTTCGACAATATAAAATGGTGCAAGCTGTTCGAGATTCTGAAAAAAGTAGAGGTAAGCTATAGGGAGAGACGGGTCATATACAATATGTACAACAACCAAGAGGGAATAATAAGAGTGGACGATCAAGAACGAAGTGCTCGTATTAAGAAGGGTGTAAGACAAGGCTGTAGCCTTTCGCCCCTACTCTTGAATCTGTACATCGAGGAAGCAATGATGGAAATAAAAGAAAGGTTCAGGAGTGGAATTAAAATACAAGGTGAAAGGATATCAATGATACGATTCGCTGATGACATTGCTATCCTGAGTGAAAGTGAAGAAGAATTAAATGATCTGCTGAACGGAATGAACAGTCTAATGAGTACACAGTATGGTTTGAGAGTAAATCGGAGAAAGACGAAGGTAATGAGGTAATGAGAAGTAGTAGAAATGAGAACAGCGAGAAACTTAACATCAGGATTGATGGTCATGAAGTCAATGAAGTTAAGGAATTCTGCTACCTAGGCAGTAAAATAAGCAATGACGGACGGAGCAAGGAGGACATCAAAAGCAGACTCGCTATGGCAAAAAAGGCAATTCTGGCCAAGAGAAGTCTACTAATATCAACTACCGGCCTTAATTTGAGAAAGAAATTTCTGAGGATGTACGTCTGGAGTACAGAATTGTATGGTAGTGAAACATGGACTGTGGGAAAACCGGAACGGAAGAGAATCGAAGCATTTGAGATGTGGTGCTATAGACGAATGTTGAAAATTAGGTGGACTGATAAGGTAAGGAATGAGGAGGTTCTACGCAGAATCGGAGAGGAAAGGAATATGTGGAAAACACTGATAAGGAGAAGGGACAGGATGATAGGGCATCTGCTAAGACGTGAGGGAATGACTTCCATGGTACTAGAGGGAGCTGTAGAGGGCAAAAACTGTAGAGGAAGACAGAGATTGGAATACGTCAAGCAAATAATTGAGGATGTAGGTTGCAAGTGTTACTGTGAGATGAAGAGGTTGGCACATGAGAGGAATTCGTTGCGGGCCACATCAAACCAGTCAGAAAACTGATGATTCAAAGAAAAAAAATGTCGTCCGCCACACGTCAGCATCAAATGTCATTGCTGTAAGTCCCTGGGAGACACAGACCCCGTCAATGCGACTCGCTTAATGTCCGATGACATATGTGTATTCGTGGCGGGGCGCATCAAACCAGTCAGTTGACTTTATATCTCTCAGCATTTCTACATTCAGATCTACTGTTAGCGACAGACGCTAGAAAAATGTTGTTCGTCATCTTTGCTATTTTATATTAGATGTAGAATAAATTATTATCTTAATTCTCTGTTCACGAACAGCCTCTGTCCCTCGCTTCTGTATCCACTAAAGAACCACACAGCGTGCAAGGAAGACATAGCACAGATTATGTCTCATTGTGATGTCATTATGGGTGAATTCTTTGCTGATATTTGTCATTATCGAGGAAGCGTCTGCTTCATCCAAGGGGATCAGCGTTTCTGTAAGTAGGTCAGCGATACTGTAATCATAAAAAAAATTATTTAAACATAGATTTCGGTACGTCATGAAAGATACATTCTTCTTCGTCTCACAAGTCAACCAGAATATTCGAATCAGCACACTGTCACTAGATTTTAATTTTAATTTCACGAATGTTCAAATGGCTCTGAGCACTATGGGACTTAACTTCTGAGGTCATCAGTCCTCTAGAACTTAGCACTACGTAAACGTAACTAACCTAAGGACATCACACACAACCATGCCCGAGGCAGGATTCGAACCTGCGACCGTAGCGGTCGCGCGGTTCCAAACTGTAACGCCTAGAACCGCTCGGCCACACCGGCCGGCTTTACGAATGTTCTGTGGTCAGTTGTTATTTGTAACAAAACAGGGTCGACCCTAACATTATTTCTACCAGAAATAACCAAGTTCGTACAAAAATTTAGCATTAAAAATTATCCTTTAAATTAAAATCTAACAATGAACGTTAAAAGCGAGAGGAAATCTGAAATGAGCGTCTCTTGTACGTAATCTTGGTATAAATAAAAATAGGATGGTTATCATAAATCACTGAATATTACACCCAAAAAGCCACTCAAAAAGGGAAGTAAATACGCGTATCGGCTTTGAGATACTGCAGTGTGACGAGTTCTCACTCTAGTAAATGCATATAGTGTGGACACTTTCTAACGTAGCTGCTTTAGGTGGGGGTTTTTTGAATTGTGGCTACGCAAGATACCAGCAAATATCTGGCATATTCTGTCTCGTTTACAACACTGTCAACCTTAACAAGCGATTGTGCAGTAGCCATCACCAGATGCTTTGTGTTGGAGTTGCTAATCTTTTCTTATTTTGAAGTGAGTAAAGATACTAATAAGCACCAAGCACAGGTGTAGAATGTCCGCCCTCCTACAGGGAGGTGGAACTTCCTCCCCTGCACTCTCGTGTCTGGTCTTTTCTTTACGTTTGTGGTCGACTGTCGCGTTAAAGAGTCCGTAGTATATCTGTCAAATTTAAAGCTGTCTCGCAGTCTCCGCATTTCATCAATGGAAAATGTACTTATTCTTTCCAGATTGGATGAAAGCAACTTGCTTAGTGACGGATCTTACACGACACACGTGTTTCACATTCTATAAAATATCACATAATTGTACATAAAATTTTCCTAAACACACATATAAAGGAAAATCACCCACAAAAACTGCAATAAGATTAAACACTTCCTTTCAAGTATGTTAACACATTTAAGTGCTATTGGAATCAAAGCTACGTCAGAAAGAAAACTGTTTGCACGTAGATTTTATATTAGACCGGAAAAGGCGTTTGACGGCACAATAGCTTCAGTTCAAAATTTTAAACTTACTAAAGAAATGATTTTAGAGATCTGGGGATAAAGCTGCGTGAGGTAGGTAATAACAGTACTAACATGCGTCCAATTTTGCACATACGGTGCTCTTTATTTACGTGTACATTCTTTATTTCCTGCAAGGGAACAAGCAGAACGAATCTGATTACCAGGAAGTCATGACGCAGGTTTTATTTACTTTACTTGTCCATAAGGGGGCTCTGTTGTATCGTATTTACATTGATCCATGACAAAACGTGCTATGAATCAACGACGTACCGATTTACTACTCAGTGCTGTTCAGAAACGTACAGTACATTACGATGGAGGAGTACCGTTCAGCATTTCCTGGTCGCTGGATTGGAAGGGGAGGTCCTATTCCATGGCTGCGAGGTCACACAACCTGATTCCCTTGATTATTTCCTATGGGAATATCTAAATTGATAAGGAGATGGAATTAGTTGCCAGACTTGGCACTGCCAGTGATGTGATTCGAAACACACAAGAGATATTCATGAGCATGCGTCAGAATCTTGTTCGACGATGTCATGTTTGCCCTGAGGTCGATGACTGTGAGTTTCAGCACATTTTGTAAGATACAGTACAAATGGTACGCTCGTTGTGTCAATGGTGATATTTTCAGGTAACTAATGTAAATAAAAAAAGTACACAGTAATGTGATTTTATTCCTGTTCTCTCCTAGCACTGCAGTCCGGAACCGCGGGACTGCTACGGTCGCAGATTCGAATCCTGCCTCGGGCATGGGTGTGTGTGATGTCCTTAGGTTAGTTAGGTTTAAGTAGTTCTAAGTTATAGGGGACTTATGACCTAAGATGTTGAGTCCCATAGTGCTTAGAGCCATTTGAACCATTTGAACCTGTTATCTCCTTAAGCTGGTTTCCCCGAGCCCAAGTTCCCTACCTCAAACTGTTCAGTGGAGCACCCTCTATGCCCTGTTAAATTTTCGCATGCTCTTGTGGAAACACCCGTACCGTGCAGCTCAGAGTACAGTTCCTGCTCGAATATTCGACTGCAAATGCATGGCAAATTCGTTCACTGCACTCGGACTGCAGTACATTCGATCTGCGTTCATTGTTGACTAAAAAATAAAAAAAAAATATTAAGTCCTCCCGAACAGGCCACGAAGACCCAAAGGTACCGCCCGGCCGCCGTGTCATCCTCAGCCCACAGGCGTCACTGGATGCAGAGATGGAGGGGCATGTGGTCAGCACACCGCTCTCCCGGTCGTATGTCAGTTTCCGAGACCGAGACCAGAGCCGCTATTTCTCAAGGAGCTCCTCAGTTTGCCTGACTGCACCCCGTTTGCCAACAGCGCTCTGCAGACCGGATGGTCACCCATGTTTATTGTTGACTACAGTTGTAAAATTCGATAACTTGCAACAATATTGCTCTATATAAACGTAGGCTTCTGCGGCCATTGTCACAGTCAGTAAAAGTTTTCTGGGTTTTTGACCGCATTGTCAATATGTAAAACTACCGACGTTTCGGTCACTATTGCAAGCGGGCAAAGCGCACGCTATATCTGACAACTTACTGCAACTAAGTGTGACAGACTTAACATAATGGTTGCTCGATGAAAAATCTGCAAAGTATCTTTCTGCAGTACCTAATTTGAAATACGTTTTTTAGCGACATGAACTCACCATAATGCTGCCGAGTACTAGTGCTGCACCGAACAAGACGAGAACGCAGCCGTGGATGACCTCGGCCACCGGCACCAGTTCCAACCCCGTACCTGGTAGTCGGGCACAGAAAATAACATTGTACTCGTACCACTGCCCGAAAAAGCAGTGAACATCATAAATGGAACAATGCGGAAACAAATTAGTCACTATGGCAGTGTATGTAAGGGATATTCGAAAAGAAACAAGCCAGATCCTGAATGAGATTTTCACTCTGCGGCGGAGTGTGCGCTGATATGAAACTTCCTGGCAGATTAAAAATGTGTGCTGGACCGAGATTCGGAGTCGGGACCTTTGCCTTTCGCGGGCAAGTGCTCTACCAACTGTGCTACCCAAGCACGACTCACGCCCCCTACTCACAGCTTTACTTCTGCCAGTATCTCGTCTCCAACCTTCCAAACTCTACAGAAGCTCTTCTGCGAAACTTGCAGAACTAGCGCTCGTGAAAGAAAGGATATTACGGAGACATGGCTTAGCCACAGCCTGGGGGATGTTCCCAGAATGAGATTTACACTCTGCAGCGGAGTGTGCGCTAATATGAAACTTCCTGGCAGATTAAAACTGTGTGCCGGACCGAGACTCGAATTCGGGACCATTGCCTTTCGCGGGCAAGTGCTTTACCAACTGAGCTACCCAAGCACGACTCACGCCCCGTCATGTGAGGTCGGGGTAGCTCAGTTGGTAGACGGGGTAGCTCAGTTGGTAGAACACTGTTTTAATCTGCCAGGAAGTTTCATATCAGCGCACACTCCGCTTCAGAGTGAAAATTTCATTCTGGAAACATACCCCAGGCTGTGGATAAGCCATGTCTCCGCAGTATCCTTTCCTTCAGGAATGCTAGTTCTGCAAGGTTCGCAGGAGAGCTGCTGTAAAGTTTGGAAGGTTGGAGACAAGGTACTGGCAGAAGTAAAGCTGTGAGGACGGGGCGTGAGTCGTGCTTGGGTAGCTCAGTTGGTAGATCACTTGTCCGCGAAAGGCAAAGGTCCCGAGTTCAAGTCTCGGTCCGGCACACAGGTTTAATCTGCCAGGAAGTTTCAAACAAGCCAGATGCTGTAAAAAGAAAACCACTGCAGCGGAAGAAGGCATGGTTACTGTATAAGCATTTAGGTCCAAAACTAGCCTCTAAAGAGACAGATGAGCACACCAATAAGACGATAGAACGAGCAAGCACATGCGTCGACGGGCCACTGCACTTTGTCGCGCTGAATGGAGCGAAATGTGTGTAAATTCCTAAGAGACCAAACTGTTGCGCTCATTGGTCCTTAAATTTACACACTACTGAAACTAACTTACATTAAGCACAACACTCATATCCATGCCCGAGGGAGGACTCGAACCTCCGGCGGGAGGGGCTGCGCAGTCCGGAACATGACGCTTCAAACAGTGCGGTCACTCCGCGTGGCAGAATGAAGTGAAATAGGGACTTCAAAAGAAGAGCAAAGGGGTGTAGTGCATCCCCTGAGACCGATAGGAGTGTACGGAGCAGAAATCCATTGGATGTCGTTGATCGATGATGCACGGTCTGGAACGCCACATCGCATTATCGGCGCCGTAGTTCACCAGGTGAATGGCCTTATTCGAGACTGGGGAGTTAAGGTAGCAGTCATTGCTACAAAGGTCGGACTGAGCGTCGGAAGTATTCACACCATCATCAAGGACGGATTGAAATTTCATAAACTGTTGCACCCAGTGGGTGCCACACAGTCTCCAACCATCATAGGAAGCATTCACAGAACGAGACTCTCTCGAACATCTGCAGCGTTATGTCAAGGAAGGAAGTGTAACGAGTGATTGGTGGAGACGAGACATGTGGTCGTCAACGCGAACCCGAGTCAGAACGACAGTCTCCAGGGGAAGCACGCAGCGTCGATGACACCTCACAAGCACTCCTGCTCTTCTTTTGAAGCATACTTTTCAGTGATTTCAGCAAACTGCAGTGGCCGGTCAGAGCGTGCACTTACTAGCTCTCTCGTCACGTGGGTAAGCTTGGGGCCTATGCGCTCTTACAGGGACCGCACCTCTATCCGCCGGTTTTCCTTTTGCAGCCCCCGGCTCCTTTCTTGTTGTATGCACATTATTTAATATTTACATCCAATTAATTCACAAAGACTTTAATCTGCTACATGACATGAGTACTTAGTGACAGCTACCTTCGAAACCATAACCCATGGAAAATATCGTGAAAGATCTGGCTCTAGTCTGTCTGCCTTTGCGTTCAGGTGTATGTCGCATTTCAAGTTGTCGTTTTCAATTTAATCTGACTACTACAATGCAATTCAATACCTGAGCGTGTATACTCGTACTAATGCCTAAGATCTGTGGTATTACTGCGTATTACTCGGGGATGAATGAATTTGTAATGGGGCGCCAAATAGATTGTTGGCAAATTGTAGAGAGGAAAAAAAGGTCTGATTTAACTGAATAACTACACGTTTAACGGTAGACTAAGATGCTCATAAAAATTTGTCATGTCGTTTGAGTTCAGCGACATTTTATCTCCCTGCCAAATAGTGATGTTGAGATGATCTTGGTTGATGCGCCACAGGACAGTGATACCGAAATGGTAGAAACGACAATTAAAAAAAATTACGGAAGAAAATCGAAGCGTTTGAGACGTGATCCAATAAAAGACTGATGAAAATTAGGTGGAGTGATATAGCAAGAAAAGAGGAGGTTCTCCATAGCAGTGGCGTGGAAAGGAACATGAGGGAAATATTGATCAGTAGAAGGAACGAGATAATCGGACATTTATTAAGACATCAAAGCTCCTTGAGGAAGCAGTAGAGGGTAAAAACTCCATAAGGAGGAAACAGAGATGGGAATATATGCAACAAATAACTGAAGACGTTGAGTTTGGTTGCTACTAACAGAAGGAAAAAAAACGTTGAAGCTGTGCATCAATAGTCGGGGGAGAAAGCTATTCCTCGACATCCGAAATTCCTAGACACCCATACCAGCCACTTCTGCAAGGTCGCCTGATTTTTTTACTGTATTCTAATGAATTAGTTTAAATAACCAGTCAATATAAGCACCCTGATTAGAAAGCTTAGTTTCAGATGTGCTGTTTACAACAGCGAACAGAGATTAGGCTTAAGGGCAATGCAGATTAGCCATGAACCGTTAACGGTTGGGCAAAGTTCATTGTTTAAGTACATCGAAAATATGAACAATCCAGAATGAAATTTGCACTCTGCGGCGTAGTGTGCGCTGATATGATATTTCCTGGCAGATTAAAACCTTGTCCCGGACAGAGGTTCCAACTCGGGTCCCGAGTTCGAGTCTCGGTATGGTACACATTTTTAATCTGCCAATAAGTTTCGTTTTCGATATGAATAATGATCTTAAACAGTGAACTACCGACATTAAGAAGCAAGGTAATGATCTTAAACGACAAACTGTCGACAGCAGACTAAAAATAAAACTCATGGTCTTCAATAGGAACTCAAACGGAAATTTTATCGGCTGAAGGATCAGTTCAAAAAGAATACACAAGAATTTCGAGAAGCATCTGATAAGTCGCGAAAGGAACTCAACACGTCACTGAAGAACAGGAAGAATCTCATAACGAAGTTATGATGGAGGGAAACAAGCTCAGATGAGGCACTAAAATCTAAGCAAGACGTAGATCATATGCACAATAAAACCGTGACCTATCAGGTGGAAGATAAAATCAATAAGCACAGCATGGAGATCTCGGTAGTAAAAAGTCATAGTTCGCAACATAAACAATCACTCTTTATCGTTGTAGCTGGCGTACAGGCATAATACACGATCCTGGCCGCGAAACTAGAACACATGCAACACCACGCTTGTTAGAAAATACAGGGGATACCTTGGAGTACGGTGAGTGCAACTCCAAATTTCATTGTTGATACTAGTCTTATGTACACACAAGTTTCACAGGTTCACTACACTCAAGGGTTGCATCTGTTGCTTTCGTGTGTCAAGTCAGACATGCGTTCTCAAACTGCTTTCTGAGGAATAAAAATCAAATCTGTCTATGATCAATTTGAAAGAAATCAATACACGTTGATGATTAGACTAGCTGATAGCATAATTTGAGTAAATTTCAGGCTGCCTTTTGAAAGTATTTTGGTCTGCCGAGCAACAGTGGGCAGTCAAGCCAAAATAATTGACGTCGTCACATTGTAGCCACAGTAACAGTGACATTCATGAATTTTTCCATACATATCGGCTCCTTGAAGAATATTTTGATGCACCCATCGCAGACATGGAACTCATAACATTACTTTACAATGATTACACTGACTCTTCGTGATAGAATAGCCCTCGTAAAATGCAAAAATATCGAAACGTATGTCAATCGAAGTGAAGCACTTTACACCGAAAGAAGGTGGCATGAGAATGATCATTGTGATGTACTAAATCGAGTCAATGATGCATCGTGAAATGAATACAGTGATGAACCGGCTTTCGCTCCAAATCGGCTGACTGATCTCAGCGAACCAAGAAGACAGTACGACCGCAGGCAGCAGTGCGAAAAGCGACAGGGCTATCGTCGCGAATTCCAGAGGAACGACAACCGATTGCCACAGAGCAGAAGAAAAATGACTCGATTCCACTCCGGAATTCGCAGGAAAACTGATTTCAGTTTCGGGCGTGATCCCCCTCTGAAACTGAACACGCGGACGTGACGTCACATATAGCAGTATAGACTACGCATAACGGACGAGACAATACGGAAGATTAATTAAGGGAAGATGAGCAATATACCAAGGACGCATTTAAACAGATGTTAAGGAGAAAGAACTGGGTTCTGGCTTGGATGCTAGTGCTGTAAAAATTATTTCAAGACCTCAAAGCGCAGGGATGTCAGTTTTTCCGTTAAGTGGACTAAGAATTGTAAGCGCATTCTGGAATCGAAGCAAGCCATTCTGAGATCAAGTTCTAATGAAATATAAAATTTTGTGAGAAGATTTTGTTATTTCGTTTTTGAACTTTAGAATCGTGTTTTATGTAGACTGCATGACGGAAAGATGTTGCCGATTAGATGTTGTAGAAGGATGTGCCTACATGAAGAATCAGGAAGAAGAGAGAAAGATTTACTTTGAAGTCATTGTAGATGAAGATTATGAAGGCGCTGCGAGTGTGAACCTTAGTTTTATTAGCATGAAACAAGACACGGGAGTTGCGACTCCGCAGTTTAGGCGGAAAGATAACGGCGTGATGGCGTGGAACGATGTGAATTATGCTGCCGCAGGTATTCAAGTGAAACAGAATATGTTAACATAACTTGACGATCATAAAAAGGAAAAGTTTAATGAGGTATTGCGCTACTAATAAGATGTATTTCCTTTCCTGACTAGACTAATGAAAAGATGTGTTTGCAAATTAAAAGAAAAACCTCATAAATTATTTTGTGGAAAATTTTTCTGTGTGCCATCAGGTAAGAAGCCTGCTGTTGACCAAGAGATTCAGAGAATTCTAGGTAGGGAAATCAGCAAGCGTTGAAAGAGACGGTACACTGAAGTGAAACGGAGTTGTCAGGATTGTATTAGATACTGGAGCAATCAACAGCATCATTCTTGTGCAAAGAGAGTGGCCCGAGAATTTCTAGAAGCTATTACAGTCATTTAATGGTGTAAAGTATCTGAGTAGTTTGACTGCACAAGCAGTAACTGGCAAATCCTGCTGCACTGAGTTTCGGCACAATAATCGGAGCTATCAATCTCAAAGGAGCACATTTTTTTAATGAGTCGTCCATCACCTTTATGAGAGCGCTTGATCATGTATTGGGGCCTAAAATAGTTAATCCCATTGTAGCCAATGTATATGCTACTTCATTTGGTAAATCAACGTAGGAGGAACTTTCGACATCTTACATAGTGTCCTCAGTGCATTTTGGAGACCGGCAGTCACAGTAAACTTAGCCAAGTCGCAGTTTCAAAAGAAGCAAGCGGATGTAATTACACAAAAAGTTATTTAAGCTGACTTAACAGAATACGAAGACAATTGAGAGCTTCCCTGTGCCATCTTGTTGATAGCAGATGAAAGAATCTTTACGCTATGCTGAGCTTTACCTTCACTTCTTTGCCGGACACAACCTGTCGTCACTAATGAAATTTCTGAAGAAAGACACAGTGAGGACCTGCGGTGAGCACCAGCTCAAATGCATTTCATATATTCAAGAAAATACAAAATGGTAGTAGTGTATTTTGCGTTCGTTTCCAGTGAGTTTAAAAATAAAAAGTGCTGTCCAATACAGACAGTTTCTATGTCAGGAGTAGAGATGGGGGATCCGCTCCTGAACTGATTCATAGAGTTGAATCTTTCAAAGGAGTGAACAATCAGTGATTCAGAAAAAAAGAACGGTAGCTCCAAACGTTTCCCACGGCAGAGAGAGAGAGAGAGAGAGAGAGAGAGAGACGGAGCATATCAGTAGCGCCTCTGCTGGTCAGAGCACAGTGCACGCCACACAACACAGCCGGCGCCAGCCTCTGCCCTGCTTCTACCTTGGCTGCCTGCATTGTGCAGTGCCCCATTGGATTTTGTGTTTCACATATGCGGTGCCGTCTCTGTGCGTCCTCTGCCGCGTGCAGTGTAAGAACTACTTGCAACAACCTGCTCGCAAGAGAACGGACAATTTGTCTTGGAGCGGGTGACTGGTGGCCGTTCACCACTCCCCCTACCCTCGGAACTCGCCCGCTCAATGCTCACCCCACCATTCTCGACTCTAGCCAGAGCGTTGAGCAAAGCAACTCAGGTGTCACTCTGGTCTCTACGGTCTTAGCTCACACAGTAATACAGCTCGCGGCTCGACCTGCTTGACTCAGCGCTTCTGCATCGGAGTTCGTCTCTACTGGATATTGTTCTTCGTAGTAATACCGCTATGTATATTACATTATTATGTTATGTATACATCATTTGTTTTTTTTTAATTTTATTTGTTTAAACTGATCAGATTAGGTTCCTGACGACTCCTCTTACTATAGGATTTTTATTATGGACACCCGAATTTACGCTTTAATTACGAGCGAACCGATAAACATATCGCAAAATGTGATACACCAATATTTTCCTTGTTTTATTCTGCGTAAGGCTATATGCAGCACTTAAGTCTTACAGTCAAATTTATATATTTTTTTTCTTATTCTGGTACGGATTTTGCGATTTTAGGCGTCTTCGGAAGGAAATGTTCACTTTAAAAATATATGGCTTGCGATGTATTTGTACGAGGTTAATGAAATTTTAATACATTATAGCCAAATATATTGTTAATGTAAATCTCAAGTTACAACATTTTCCGATCACCCAAAAAACCACGATAGTGCAAAATAAATCAATAATCAAAAACTTTGTCATATCGTGGAAATTTCAATAAACAATACAAAATTCTTACTCATTATCTGTGTTACTTCAAAATAGGATCAAATAAGATCAAAATACAGGTATAGTACTGGAATAAACCAAGTTTAAAGGGCAATGTGCCTTCCATTTATTTTCTATTGTTAATGAGTGGTGAGTCATGAAAAAGAGCTAGTTCATTTCAGGGAGTGAACAGTTCTGATCCGATCTCTGAAAAGAACAGTTTTGCCCATCTCTAGTCAGGAGCACACGTAAAGTGTTAACATTAGTGACCACCTAGCAAGGGTGGAGGGGGGTGAGGGGGGGAGTCCAGTGGCCTCTGCTTGTGCATGGATGGTGCCTGTTTTGGTTCAAATGGCTCTGAGCACTGTGGGACTTAACATCTGAGGTCATCAGCCCCTAGAACTTAGAACTACTTAAACCTATCTGACCTAAGGACATCATACACATCCATGCCCGAGGCAGGATTCGAACCTGCGACCTTAGCGATAGCACGGTTCCAGACTAAAGCGCCTAGAACTGCTCGGCCACATCAGCCTGGTGCCTGTTTCGTTTATGTATATCGAACGTTGTCAAGGGTTGTCTCATTGGGTTGGCACCACCACATGTTTGGTATGATGACATGCTGCGATAGACCCACCACTGCTCTGTTTGCTGAACTCGCCCCACTAGTGAGACTGCTGTCGGTGCAGATACATCACATGCTGTGATACACTCACCACCACTCAGTTCACTGAACTCACTGCGCTTGTCAGTCCGGCATCTGTGCGGATACGCCGCACGCTGCGACAGACTCACCACTGCTCCATTTGATGAACTTGCACTGCTAGTCAGTCTGCTGCCGGTGGAAATACGCCACTTGCTGTGGTAGGCCAGCCACCGCTCTATTTCCAATGAGAAAATGTTAATCACAAAGAGCTGTGCTGAACTGCCAGTACTTTCAGTGTCTTCACCGATATGTCTTCACACACATGTCACTGATGAAACTTGAGGATAGTTAAGGATACGAATACGTCAGGGCCATTGCACCACTTGAAGGTAGGGCCCTCTCTCGCTACCACACACTCACCAATACTACTGGGCCAGCATACTTGTACCTCGCCCAGTGCTGTTTATGTAGGAGGAACATTTCAACATCTTTTATCGTGTCTTCAGAGCATTTAGGAGACTGGTAGTCTCAGCAACCTTAGCGAAGCTGTAGTGTAGATAAAAGCAAGTAAATGTAATCAGGCAAAAAGTGTTTTAAGCCGACTCACAGAGGATGAAGACAATTATATCATGCGATCGCTAAAACATAGTTTAGGCATGCTGTACGTAAACCATGGACATTCATCCCGGCACTGTTTCCTGATACTTGAGACCCTCTTACCCTCAGCTATCCTCGAGTTTCATCAGGGACATATCTATGATGTCATATCAGTGGTGGTTGGGTTTGGGGATTGGGTTGTTTGGGGAAGAGACCAAACAGCGAGGTCATCGGTCTCATTGGATTAGAGAAGGATGGGGAAGGAAGTCGGCCGTACCCTTTCAAAGATACCATAGCGGCATTTGCCTGAAGCGATTTAGGGAAATCGCGGAAAACCTAAATCAGGATGGCCGGACACGCGATTGAACCGGCGTCCTCCCGAATGCGAGTCCAGTGTGCTAAGCACTGCGCCACCTCGCTCTGCCAGTTCAGTGGAAGACACTGAAAGCACTAGTAGATTTCAATCATTAAGAGCACAGCTCTCTGTAATTCGTATTTTCTCACTGCTTCAAGCGAGTGCTCTGTATAAAGATGTAAGTTGTAAATTACTTTGCATGTTTTTATCACTTCTGTGGTTTCTTATTTGATGATTCATGTGGTTGTCAGTAGGGTGCTAGTTCAGTACTCAGTATGCGTCCAGCCGAGATGGCAATACCACAGCAACAAAAGACATTTAGCTTTCTCTGTTTCTACAGGTACAGTTCAGCTACAACTGTGTAGTCTGGGTTTCGTCGAGAGGACAGTTCAAATGATGTGTTTGTGTGTAGGGACTTTTCATTGCACTATTATCCTCTAAGGTCGCCTGATCTCAGGGATTGTGTTTTTTGTGGGTGGTTGTGAAAGATTCCATTTGTGTAACTGCCCTTCCGACAACGTTTGATGAAATGCGACGGGCCACAACAACAGTGAGTGCAGTAAGTCTAGAGATACTCTCTTATCGTCTGAATGTTTATCGTACGTCAGATGCTCACCCTGAACCTACGTAAGAAGTAAATGAAAACTTCTATCCTACCATAATTGTAAATAGTATCCAAATGTTTTATGTGTATGCAAATGCAATATATACCCCTGCGAGATCGTACGGTTCTTTTGAAAATAAAAACTTTTTTGTCCTATATGAAACTTGAAATCCACCTCAAGTTTCTATCTTCGTTTGTGTAGCAGATATCCCCTGTATTGTGAGACTCAGCTCCTTAGACGCGGTGGAAGTTTGCAAAAAAGAGGTTATTAGCTAAACAAAATATGGGCAGAAGAAGGTCAATAGAGTGTGGCTAAATTAAGTCAGTTGATTCTGAGAGAATTATGTGTTGTTTAGGAAAGGAGACGCTCAAAGTAATAGACGTGCTCTGTTATGGGTGTAACAAAATGACTGTCGACAGTCCAACAAGACATTAAGTGTAGACCAGCAACCATAAAAGAATCATTTCTGAAAAAGACAAATATATTAAAATAGAGTATAAATTTAAGTATAAATGTGAATATGGTCTGCAGTAGGATGTAAATGATTTTTATTTAATCGTGCTTAAATAAAAATCATACTATAGCATACTACGGACCATGTTGACGTCTATTATGTATGTGCAGGCTGTGGATCTCCACAAATACAAAATTTTAATAAATTTAAGTGTTAGGAGGTCTTTTCTGTAGTGTAAGTTTGTATGGAATGAAACCTGGATGATAAACAGATTAGACGGTTTGTATAGTAGTATTACGCAATAATGTAGTGAATCTGATGTGTAGATCAAATATCTAATGAAGAGCTATTCAGTCGAAGCGGAGATAAAAATCATTATAGCGTAAACTGTCATGTTTGATACGACACACCATGAACCACCAAAGAATAGTTAACATACTAACGATAGGGATGTGTGAGGTCATAAAAACTATAGCGGGTGATCAAGGCTTGAATGTACCAAACGGACTGAAATGAGTCTAAGGCGCTGTAGGTATACAGAAAAGAAGAGGCTTGAACAGAGAGACTAGGAGGGAGAGCTGCATCTAACCCGTATTAGGACGGATGTCTACAACAATAACGTGTCGTTCGTGGTGTTGTAGTATTCACGAATGTTACCCGAAAATTTCAGATGATAGTATAGCTCTGTGTGTGTGTCTTTTTGTTTTTTTATGAGCGAAGAACTATAACGGTCGAATTTAAATTTATGAGAGGCTGCTCTTTAATTTTAGCAACTACACTACGTTACTGATACATGTTTGCTTCTTATTTTAAGCTAAGCGAAGCACTTATTTTCAGTATGTGACTGAAATGTCAGAGCATGCAGATGCCCTTACGCCTGCGTACGAACATGTTCAGTTCAAACAAACAAAAATTGATGTAAGCAGTAAGTAGAATTCTACGGAACTTACGTTCTCCAGTGTTGAATTTGTACGTTGTCAGGCACGAATCACATTCTGAAACAAGAGAGAGAAAGCGTGACAGGCATTTCGAAACACAAGCACTATATGTGAGTTGCAGAGGAAAAAAATGTGTAGCGTAGTGCAGGGTCTACAAGGGAAATGACTCCCATGACGATGTGGGAGTCGCCATCGGTGGAAAAGTGCCTGTTTCACTTGATATTTAACGATACTGATGCACGACCCCCACAATACTCCAAACTAAATCGTATCATCTGATGATGAATCGCCAGGCGATTCAAAACCGGTCGTGAATAAATAAAAATTGAAGAAAAAACGGCGATTGGTTGCAGTAATTCCTGAAACCTTTAAAAATTCTACTTTCAAGAGGAAGGACTGCCAAAGGGGTCACCCAATTCAGGGAAGTTAGGAAATATGTTCATGAACAAAACAGAAGAAAGAATATTTAGAGAAAAATGTGATCTACCATACTTGTAGAAATACATCGATTTCATTCCATGTTTGGCAGATGAACCACAAACACTGATAACAATGATAGAACAGCTACACACAGACATAAACACACTACACAGAAACAAGCAGTCCACCTTCGGAGGGCAAATAAATTTCCTAGATAATTCTAACACAAATGAAAAAAATAAACTCTTTTGTTATATACTGGAAAAACATCACAACCGACAAAATACTACTCCAAACCACAATCCCAAAGAGAAGCAATCGTCAGATGCATGGTCTTCACATTACAGTGCCACTAAAAAAACACAATTACAGTAGTGAGTTAGATATAATACCTCGAACAGCAAACAGCAATGGATGCAAATAATCTCTTGTCACCAAATTAAATAAGAAATCCAGTAAGACAAGAAAATCAAACAAGTTAAACAAGTAAAACAAAATGCGGCACAAATCCAGGAACCCACAACACTCACCACAATCACACATGGTAACAACAGAACAGCCTCACAAGAACACAAACCAAAAGCTCAACAGTCAAGCTGGTAGACACATACAGAAACTAGCTGCCATACAGCTCTGATAACATCTTTATGAAACAAGGAATAAAAACAACTTACTTAAGTAATGATGCAGTACTGAAAGGTGTAAAGGAGGAGGATGACAGTGATATAAATAGCAAATCTGCCCTTACCTACAGATGTGGTCGTCTATGCTTTTGACAGCCCAGTAGAACATTTGAACTCTGTGTTACTACATTTCTACATTTATACTCCGCAAGCCACCCAACGGTGTGTGGCGGAGGGCACTTTACGTGCCAGTCTCATTACCTCCCTTTCCTGTTCCAGTCGCGTATGATTCGCGGGAAGAACGACTGTCTGAAAGCCTCTGTGCGCGCTCTAATCTCTCTAATTTTACATTCGTGATCTCCTCGGGAGGTATAAGTAGGGGGAAGCAATATATTCGATACCTCATCCAGAAACGCACCCTCTCGAAACCTGGACAGCAAGCTACACCGCGATGCAGAGCACCTCTCTTGCAGAGTCTGCCACTTGAGTTTGTTAAACATCTCCGTAACGCTATCACGGTTACCAAATAACCCTGTGACGAAACGCGCCGCTCTTCTTTGGATCTTCTCTATCTCCTCCGTCAACCCGATCTGGTACGGATCCCACACTGATGAGCAATACTCAAGTATAGGTCGAACGAGTGTTTTGTAAGCCACCTCCTGTGTTGATGGACTACATTTTCTAAGGACTCTCCCAATGAATCTCAACCTGGTACCCGCCTTACCAACAATTAAATTTATATGATCATTCCACTTCAAATCGTTCCACACGCATACTCCCAGATATGTTACAGAAGTAACTGCTACCAGTGTTTGTTCCGCTATCATATAATCATACAATAAACTAAAACATACTAAAACATACTAAACATACTAAATGAAGACAAGTCATTATTTAACTTTGTTAGCAAAAACCTCGAAAAGTAACTGAACAATTTACTTCAAATTTCTTACATAATACTCTAATGGAGCTTCAGATTGATATAGGCAACGTATTTTTTAATATACACAATGTATAAATGTGTATGTAGTATATAAAGGGGAATGTAGTTTCGAAAAGTCTCTAAATGTTTCAGTTTGCTTCAAATTTTTACGTGATATTCTAGTGAACATGGGACGTACACAGGCTATATATTTTTAATATATACGGTACGTTAAGTGTAAATGTTACCAAAGTTCTCCAAAATTTCTTGAATTTCTTGACAAATTTACTTCCGATTTTTGTACGATACTATGAACAGTGCTACAGACACAGGCTATATATTTTTGATATAGGAGATCTGCTCAAAAAACTCCGGAACTTTGTCCATAAAATTTTTCTTTACTTACCTTTTACTTATTGTGCATGGTCTCCTTCGAAATAGTCTCCTCCACAAAAGGTACACTGCTCCCAACGCGGTTTCCACCTCCGGAAGCAGTCTTGGTACGCCTCTTGAGCATCGCGCGAAGTGCTGCCTGCAAAGTATTTTTTATCTCGCCTGTCGTTGCAAATCTTCGTGCTTTCAACGGGATTTTCAACTTTGGAAATAAAAGAAAGACCGCAGGGGCCATATGGTTCACTTAAGGAACATCTCGTTCTCATTTGCGCGATCCAAAAGCTCTTCATAGACTGCGAGGCGAAGGTCTTAAAGTCTTGGCTGTTGAGCCGTGGGACGAACTTGGCGGCAACACGATCCGTTCCAAGATTCTGTGTCGAGATATCGTGACATGATCCAATGAAAAGTTACATTCTTCTGCAATCTCCCGGACAGTCAGCCTTCGATATGCACGCACAGTTACATTGACGCTCCTTACATGAACGTTGTCGGTAGAGTCGAGGAGCGTCCTGAACGAGTGTCATATTTAACTTCCGTCAGGCCACTTATAAACAGTGTGAACCATTCGTAACTCCGAGTAGGGCTTAAGCACTCATCACCGTAGGTTTCCTGCATGATTTGGTATGTCTCCGTAAAGGTTTTCTTGAGTTTTACGAAAATTTTAACGCAGACGCATTGCTTCTTTAACTCTGTACGGCAAGAAAGGAAGAATGAATTGATTGTTGGTGTTAATAACGATCATCCTACTTTACCTCCTCTGCATTACTGCAGATGACGTGTCACTGAGCACATTTGTTCTGTGCATGCAGTACACGTGAGGCGCCTAGTTGTTTCCACTGCACTGTGTGGAATATGAAAGGTCTGTTATAGTTCACTAACTTGCTGTCTTCAATCTGATGTCCGCAGCGCAGAAAACAGCACACAGGTCTTAGGTTCTGTATCTTGAGGCTGAAACTGACTTTTAGCGAGGTTCTGTTCTGAAGTAATGTATCACTTCTTTGGGATGCCACTCGCGAGAAGACTACGTGATCTTAATACAACACCTTGTGACACAGCAAAGTACATGATCAAACACAGTGTTTACGAAAATGTATCTTTACACTATTTTTGGCACGTGTCTATGCCTCATGACAACCGGAGTGAATCTTTTAATACTGAATACTGGCAAACACATCATGCCACAGACAACATGACTGTACATCTCGATTGCCTAATCCAGAGTGACGAACAGGAACTTAAATAAAAATTGGAAACACATCCTACGACAGATAACATGTCTGTTCTTCTCGATTGCCTAATCCAGAGTTACGAACAGCCCGAAAAACTTCGCGCGCCATATCAGAAAAGGCGTGACCCGAACTCTTCCGAAGTGCTTCGTCTGCAATTTCGTCAGTCTTTTGTTTTTGATTTACATTGTTTTTAATATTTCTAAAATGCCTGATTGATAGTCAGCTGTTGAGAGATATTTATATTAAAAAGTGAAGTCATTCCAATGAGTAGTTCAACTAATAATAATAACTATACTTTATCGTTTTGGCGCCCTTGCTCCGAACACAGCAGCCAATCACAGATCAGTAGCATTATGCAGGCGGTCTTCCTCACGGGAATGGTACCGGATCTAACATCTGTCACATGTACCTCATACCACATTTCGTCATCTATATACTTCTTGCATCTCCACTGCTCTGGGAACAGCTTCTTGGAGCCTAATATGATGGCTGACTAAGCCAGAAATATTACATCTGCCATCTCGAAATTCACAAACAG
The DNA here is from genome assembly GCF_023864275.1 of Schistocerca cancellata. Taxonomy (NCBI): domain Eukaryota; kingdom Metazoa; phylum Arthropoda; class Insecta; order Orthoptera; family Acrididae; genus Schistocerca; species Schistocerca cancellata. The sequence goes on from NC_064626.1 coordinate 312,333,807, forward strand.
TGTAACACAACGTTCCACTCAGTGCAGCACTGGACAATAACTAACGGACGTACAACAATGAAACTACTGGCAGTTATAGATTAAACACAATCGTGTGCATGGATGCCAACTGCATTTTGCTCCAGTACACCAGTGGCGCGAAATTACGAATGTTCCGTAATTTTTTGAACAGACCTCGTACATAATGGTCAGTCGGAAAGATACAGGCTATATATTTTCTGATATGTCTAATACGTAGATACATATTAAATACAGAAAGAGGAAACGGTATCTGCAAAAATATCGAAAAGTTCTTGACCGATTTACCTCATATATTTGAACAGTACCGTACAGACATTCAGACAGAGCTATATATTTTTCTAAACCACAATGTACAGGTTTACTGTTAAAACTTACTACGAGGAAGAAAATTTTGTGCTACTCTGTGAAAATGTCTAGTTTCGATATTTTTTTGCACAGTTGGTTTCAGCTATGAACGGAAAGCTATTACACACAGTGTAATTCTTCGGGCTTTCTCGCCGATCTAATGACATCTTGGGTTGTCGGGTGTTCTGCCGGATATCAGCGTCGTACCTGCACGATATTTCGGTAGCGTAACTCGTTACCTTCATCAGGTACGACCTGAGACTACTCCTCGAGTGGACCTGGTCCAGTATTTATGCCTGTGGCCTTCCCCCTTCACCAGGCGCTCCCTCTGCGGTCCGTGCCCGCTAACTGCGATCTTCTGGATGTGGGGAAATGCATTCACCACATCCGAAACTCAGAAGACTTCCTGTAACGCCTCAAGCAACTACACATCACAGATTCGAACATCATGTTTAGTTTTGATGTGCTATCACTGTTCACCAGGGTCCCACTGAGAGACTCACTAGAACTGATTGCCAAAAAATTTGATGGTGCTCTGCTGGACCTGTTCAGGCATACACTGACATCTACGTATTTCCTGTACGGGAACCATTTTACGAGCAAACTGAAGGTGTAGCTATGGGTAGGCCACTGTCTCCTGTGGTTGCCAGCATGTTCATGGAGACATTTGAGAAGAGGGCATTAGAGACAGGCAGATATAAACCCACATGCTTCTTCGTAATCTGGCCTCATGGGAAGGACAGGCTGAATGAGTTTCTGGAACACCTTAACTCGTGCCACTCGAATATCAAGTTCACCATAGAACAGTAGAAGAATGGCCAGCTGCCGTTTCTGGATGTACTAGTAAAAAGGAAAGCAGATGGACCAATTGGCTACAGTGTGTATCGAAAAACCACACACACAGCTGTCACCACCCAGCACCACCGCAGCAATGGCGTTCTTAAGACATTGGTCCCCAGAGCACGTGCCTTGTCGGACCAAGAAAGTCTACCGACAGAAACAGAGCATCTCAAAACAGTGTTCTGCAAAAATGGATATACACCGAAACGGATTGAGTTGGCGCTCCAACCAGCCACTACACCACAAATTCCAGAAGCAGAGCAAGATGAAGCAAAGAAGGTGGCATATTTGCCCTATGCTGACTTTATTTCTGCCAGAATTAGTAGGATTCTCCGTAAACACAATATCAAATGTGTTTTCTGTCCATCCAGCAAGATCGAGGGACTGGTGGGAAATGTCAAGGACGACCAGAGCTTACGGAAACCTGGGATTTATAATATAACTTGCCAGTGTGGCATGTCCTACATTGGCCAGACGACGAGAACAGTAGATATCAGGTGCAAGGAACATTAGGGGCACACCCGATTAAGACAGGCAACAAAATCGGCCATTGCTGAACACTGCCTAGAACTAGGTCATGCCATGAATTATGAAGAAACCAAGTTTCTAGCACAGACACCCAGATTTTGGGGCAGTGTTATAAGGGAAGCAATAGAGATAAAAGTGACCGAAAATCTCATGAACAGCGACATGGGGTACCAGCTAAGCAGAGCCTGGGACCCTGCTCTGGAACTGCTGAAGAAACAACGAGGACAGTTGCAGCACTCCACAAATAGAAGAACTGAAGGCGTGGACATGGAGAACGATCACCATACACAGTTCCAGGGGCACCAGAGCGAAGATGGAACGCCCAGGGTCGGGACTGATGGGTGCGGACCGCAGAGGGAACATCTAGAGCGCCAGCAGACCGCAATGGAATGGCAACGCACCAGCAGATCACAGTGAGCGGGAGAGGACCACAGGGGGAATGCCTGGTACTACAGACGGGATTCCAAACGGACCAGACCGAAGCTGGAACACCCAAGAGCGTGTCTGGCGGGCGCGGGGCGCAAAGATAACACGCAGGACTGCAGCGGACGGAAAATGGAATGGCAATGCTCCAGAAGATCGCAGCGAGTGGGAGCGGACCGGACCGCAGAGGGAGTGCCTGGTGAAAAGGGAAGGCCACAGGCATAAATACTGGACCAGGTCCGGCGGATCACTCGTGATGTTGGCTTGAAGAGGAGGATCAACCAATTACGACGCAATATTATGGCAGGAATTGCTGACCATCGCAAGCTGCTCTGGGCGAGTAAACTTCAGTCCTTCACGCCGGATCCATTAGGCTGGCAGTCCCTCCGTCAACTGACGAACCGGCGCTCCAGGATGCCGCCCCTCACCATCGATAGCAGGACGGCATACAGCCCAGCGGACAAAGCCAACATGATCGCAGACGTGTACGAGCAGAATTTTCGCCCCCTGCAGGATCGAGCGGGCCCCCAGCGCGTTGACACCATCCATAGACACGTCGCTGCCCTCCTTCGAACCGACGATGCCGAAGATGAAGGACACGTCCCACGCATCACCCTGGAGGAAGTCCAGGAAGGCATCCGGCAACTACCGACATCTAAAGGATGAAATCACGGGCGGGATGCTGAAGCATCTGCCCTGGTCGGCGGTCGTCCACCTATCGGCCTTCTTCAACTGGGTGCTTACCTCTGCAGTCTTCCCCCAGGCCTGGAAGCACTCCATTGTCGTCTCGGTGCCTAAGCCGGGGAAAAACAGGGCATCGCTTCCAGTTATTGCCCCATCAGTCAGCTTCCGCATGTGAGCAAGCTATTTGAGCGCCTCCTCCTCCGACGGCTCCAGCGGATCATCCAAGAACAAGCCATATTACCGCCAGAGCAATTTGGTTTTCGCCGCGGTAGCTCTACCACTCAGCAAGTCCTTCGTGTGGTTGAATACATCACCACAGCTTGCAACTGGCGGGAGGTCTGTGGGGCTGTCTTCCTTGATGTCCAGAAAGCCTTCGACAGCGTGTGGCATGAGGGTCTGCTGTGGAAACTTCACCGCTTCGGCTTCCCAGTCCACATGATGAAGCTTATAGCAACCTATCTCGAGGGCCGCACCTTTTGTGTTAAGGTGGGCGATGGGCTCTCAACGGCAGGACACAATGCAGCAGGAGTTCCCCAGGGCTCCGTCCTTGGGCCTGTCTTGTATACAATCTTCACCTCCGACCTCCCAACGGTGCCTCGTGTGGAGAAGGCTGTATATGCAAATGATCTACTCCAGAAGCCGGTGGAAAGAGGTCTTAGTTCCCGGACTACAGAGTGCCTGCAACGCCTTGGAAGACTGGGCTGCAAAATGGCGTGTTGGCTTCAATCCTGCTAAGAATCACGCCATCATTTTCACGTGGAAGAGGACGATGCCCCAACGGCAATTACGCCTTTACAATACGACCTACCGTGGCAGGTGACGGTGAAATACCTTGGAGTCCTCGTGGGCGAGAAGCGGACTTGGCGGCTGCATATCGAAGAAGTCCGGGCTAAGATCAACTGCCGCATGGGTGCTCTCTACCCTGTTCTAAATGAGCATTCCGCCTTATCCGTCGAGAATGGCCTTCTTATCTTCCGGCTCTATCTTCGCCCGATTTTTGACTACGCCTGAGAGGTTTGGGGAGGAGCAGCCCACACCTACCTTCACAGGCTACAGGCGCTGCAAAACAAGATCCTCCGTCGAATCTATCATGTTCCCGCGAGGTTCCCGCATCGGTACCTACATGACGCCGCCGACGACCTCGAGGTTATGCAACGCCATCGTGACATCGCCCGACGATTTGATGCCAAACTGGATTCATCTACTAACCCCCTCATCCGACGACTGGGGGCACCAAACCTACAGCGAGGACCGTATAGACGTCCTCTCGCACTGCTCGACCATTAGAGTTGCCGGGGACACATCACCCCTGCAGTTAATTTCTGGAAAAAGAAGATCCATACCATCGTCCCACACACACCACTGAAAAACACTACAATAACGATGTCCACTTCCTATCCGTCCCAGATGACCTCATGCTGAAAGAAATGCTTTTGAGTAAAGCCTTCGTTCATTAGCTGTCAGAAGAAGCCAGCAGAATGTGGGCTGGAGGACCACGTCCACTCGAGGAGTAGTCTCAGGTCGCACCTGATGAAGGTAACGAGTTACGCTACCGAAATATCGTTCAAGTACAACGCTGATATCCGGCAGAACACCCGACAACCCAAGATGTTATTACACACACTGTTCCTCCCATATAGATTCTTTCTCCTTATCCATATTTTGAAACAAAAACTGTCTTCAGAGTAACAGGCTATTTTGTTTTGTTCCTCACCATCAGTTTTGCAGAAAAGAGGGAAGTTGTATTTATGTCTTATTGGCTTGTGATTAGAATGCTATCATGGAATTTGAATCATCAGAATTTTTTTATCCTATCCGTTCACAGATTAAAGCTATGTAAAATACTGTCATTAAAGCTACATTCCTGACAGATACAGCAGCTAGAGAGGTGTCTCTCATACTACATATACCAATGATCGAAACCGATTTACTCATTCATCGTAGACAACTTCAATTAGCAATGAATGATTCGTTTACAGTCTCCCGTCTCCACGTACACACCATCGAGGACATATCATTCCCCCTGCCAAAAAATAAAACAAATGATTAAAAAAGCACTAGACTCTCACACAAGATATGACTAATCGCTCCATCCACTACACCTTACTTAAGAAAAAGATGTGTATGTATATGCGCACGCACACACACACACACACACACACATACAGACACACACACACACACACACACACACACACACACACACACGCACACACACACACATGTTAGTCGAGAAATACACACACACATGCACGCGCACGCGGATGATCAGTAGAATCTTCCACAGTCTCAGAAAAAAATAAAAACACAAATATGTGTATGAGCGGTGTCTGTCCGAAAGAAGAGACACCACGTAGAATCCGCAGCTGCGACTGCAAAACTCGAGTAAGTTTACACCACAACGTGGACAATGCAACTGCGTATAACATTCATCGAAGGTACTAATAAATTGAAACAATAAAGAAGAATGAATGAAACCTGAAACTTACGGAGAACTGTCTCGGTGATGGTCGCTAAGCCGTGTACCTGTAAAATAAAGACGTATTGTAATGAAATTAATCGCTTTATAAAATTACATTTGCTTATCATGTACTTGAGATTAGTGTTTCACATATACGTACAGATCTTTTCATCCGCATAACAACAGACTTAAGCGTCTGATCTTGGTTGAGATCTGTAATTGAATGTATATTTATGCAGGAAATTTGTTTCGCTGAAACCGTCCTGTAAGGTTCAAACGCACACACATTCTAAAACAGATCTTCTGCTCTTATTAGAGCGCTTTGTTTGCTTGCAAGACGGTGCATTACTTTCTGGTCTATCAGGACCAGAACGCAATCTTTAGCGACACGTCACCTAAATATAGTAATCTCAGAATGACCACAGAATGACCAGCCAAAAGAGGTGATCGCGAGAAGCGAACATTTTGTCAGATTGTACTCTACTATACTGCCGTTCATTATGTGGACAATACGAGGAGCCAGCAGAGTAAAACTAACTACAGCATATGAACCACCGCGTACATGATGAGTATTGTTGATTGTGCACGAGAATAACTCGGTATTAAAACAAATACGTATGATGTTTGCAGAAGTTATGACGACTTAATTAGTCACTGTACAAGATCAGACGCAATAAATACACCATGAATGCGCGGGCGTTTGCCGTCTAAGCACTTTCTTGAAATATGGGTACAAATAATAATGTTCTAATGTACCACAGAACAAACATGCAACATATTACGCATGAAAGAATACTGTAAAGTATCTAGTTACAGCGACGTATGTGTGATTCTAGAATGAGATTTTCACTTTGCAGCGGAGTGTGCGCTGATATGAAACATCATGGCAGATTAAAACTGTGTGCCGGATCGAGACTCGAACTCGGGAACTTTGCCTTTCGTGGGCAAGTGCTCTACCATCTGAGCTACCCAAGCACGAATCACGCCCCGTCCTCACAGCTTTACTGATGCCAGTACCTCGTCTCCTACCTTCCCAACTTTACAGAAGCTCTACTGCGAACCTTGCAGAACTAGCACTTCTGAAAGAAAGGATATTACAGAGGCACGACTTAGCCACAGCCTGGGGGATGTTTCCAGAATGAGATTTTCACTCTGCAGCAGAGTGTGCAAGGTTCGCAGGAGAGCTTCTGTAAAGTTTGCAAGGTAGGAGACGAGATACTGGCAGAAGTAAAGCTGTGAGGATGGGGCCGTGAGTCGTGCTTGGGTAGCTCAGATTGTAGAGCACTTGCCCGCGAAAGGCAAAGGTCCCGAGTTCGAGTCTCAGTCCGGCACACAGTTTTATTCTGCCAGGAAGTATCATATGTGTAAGTCTGTTTGAGATTATTCGTCTTTTCGTCACATCATTGAACTAAATTGATAGTAGAGTTCTCCAGAGGCAGAGTGAGCACAACAATCGATTACGATGTGGACCTCGAGCCATCAGCCGTACTAGCGGAGCAGGCAGTACTGCCAACAAGACAACATTGAGCAGTATCGTCACTCATCAAACCCTGGATTAGCTGCGTGTGTTGCTAATTATTCGAAGATCTTTTTCGTCTCGTATGACCACTTGGCTGATGTCCGCCCCCGGTAGCTGAATGTTCAGCGTGACCGATTGTCAATCCTCTGGGCCCGGGTTCCATTCCCGGCAGGGTCGGGGAACTTTCTCTGCCCAGGGGCTGGTTGTTGTGCTGTCCTCATCATAATCCTATCATCCTCACAGACTGCAGGTGGCCGAAGTGGCGTCAAATTGAAGGACCGGCACCCAGCGAATGGTCTGCCCGAGGGGTGGCCCTAGCCATACGATTAAAAAAGAAACTTGTCTGAACCTCCATAACTCTTAGAATTTTTATCACTAAGTTGTTCGTACTAACAGTTCCAGAAATATTGCTTGTGTCTCAGTCTTTCTAATACACTGACTTAATCAGAAGCACATTTCCTTTCATTAACATTCACTGAAGGATGCAACTGAACAGTTTCTAGAAGAAAATAGAAGGATGACTATCATCGATGTTTTTGTAACGAAAATGCAACAGAATATAAACTGCGGAGGAACACGAAACAACTTTTAAGAAAGAAAAATAGTTTTTTTCTTTTCTTAAACTTTCCCGGCCATTTGTTGTCATCTTGTATAACTGGGTGTACTGCCTGTGGTTCGCGTCTTCCCAAAACTATATTTCTTCGTCGTAACTCGACGTCTTGATCAGGTGTCTCATGGAACACGTAATAAAGACTCCGAGTTACAGCGAAGGAATATTGTGTTGGGAAGATGCGAACCACAGACTGTACTCCCAGTCCTACGGGATGCCAAAGATAATTATATAGTTACCTACAGTTATATCACATTCCGATTCAGAGCAAATCCAACGAGCTACTCTTTGTGCCTAAGCCTGTGTGCTCTTTTCACTCCTTTAGTTTCATGTCACTGACGTCAACCCTCCAAGGATTGTTTTTGTTTATCTTGTTCAGTCAAAGGCAAACGAATTTACGCACACGAACAGAAGGACGTAGTCTTTAACTTTTTCCGTGCGAATATGAGTCGTAAATAGGTTGTACTTACTATACCCAGGACTCCAATAATGATGCTTCCCTTCTTGAGAGAGCAGCCGCAGCAGCACTGATTCAGAATAGGTATCTTCCAAGTGGCCCACATGACTGAAGTGATTCAATCTGGAAATTATGCAGGTGGATTAGGAGGCACTCTGAACATTTCTTGTTGTCTGTACTATATTTAGCCGAACGATTTTAAACGTTTTATCCTAGTAACAAATGCATTCCCGTCAGATTGGAACCAAATTCGAGTGTAACGCTAACGCTAAAAAACATCTTTGTTTCTCCGTGTAACTGCTTCGTAAACAATTATTAATTAACTTAACAGAATCTTCAGTGACTAAAAAAGGGTCACAAGTTGTCGAAGCGAGTGAGCCAATTAGACGGAGCGCTCCCACAAAAAAAAAAAAAAAAAAAAAAAAAAAAGTGAGCAATAATATCCGTAGTCATTCGCAGACAGAAATATTGACAGTTAAGCGTGTTTTGCTGTTACATCATTGAAATGAATACCAAACCAGTTTAATTGGGAGATTCTTTATCCAAAGGGCACATAAAATGTAATTTAGACATTTGTTTTTATTGAAAATCAAAGTATTCTTTACCATGGACACTGAATGTTGAATGAAGTATCTTGCGACCAGTCTTGTCTGAGGCGAGCATTCATTCATTCATTCATTCATCCTTGTTTCATAAATCATGAATACCCCATTTCGTAATGATGTGGAAAGTGTCACTTTAACGTAAGTTTTCTTTACACAAAATAATTAATTAGTTATTTTTTTCTTTTTTTTAAAGTTACTGTCTCATATCTAAAAACTCATGTATTGAATAGACGGAGTTTTCATTCAGAAATTCTTTTAATTTGCTTTTAAATGTTGGTTGACTATCTTTCAGACTTTGGCAAATGACCAAAGATTTTAGTGGCAGCATAATTCACCCCTTTCTGTGCCAAAAATGAGATTTAATCCACAATAGTGAAGATCATCCTTTCTTCTATTGTTGTAGCTATGCACTTCGCTGTTATTTTTGAAATGAGATGGGTTGTTAATGACAAATTGCATAAGTGGATATATGTGTTGCGAAGGTACTGTGAGTATCCCGAGTTCCTTAAATAAATATGTGCAAGGTGATCCAGCTGTTATTCTGATTACACGCTTTCGTGAGATGAATGACGAATTGCCCCCAAATATGATGCCATATGAAAGCAGTGAATGAAAATAGGGGTAGTAGGCTAATTTACTGACTGATATGTTTGCTAACTGTTTCAGCAGGTCATCGATATGTTTCTTCCAATTCAATTCCTCATCAATGCTCACACCCAGAAATTTTGAATATTCTGCCTTAGCAACAAAGTTCGGTTCATAGTCTATATTTATCAATGGTATTATGCCATTTACTGTACAGAGTTTTATAAACTGTGTTTTCTCAAAATTTAGTGAGAGTCCATATGCAGAGAACCACTTAATAATTTTCTGAAAGACGTTATTTACAAAAATTCCGCTGCTGATTCTTGCTTGTTGGGCGTGATTACTATAGTTGTGTCAACAGCAGAAAGACCTCTTTACATCTTCATGACTACAGAGGGGCAAGTCATTAATATATATTAAGAACAATAAGGGACCCAAGACTGAACCATTTCCCCAGTTAGGGGACTGCTGATTTTTGCAGGCTATCTGTACAGTTAATTCTAACCTTCTGCATTCTTCCAGTTAAATATGAATTAAATCATTTGTGTACTGTCCCACTCATGCCATAATACTTAAGCTTATCTAGAAGAAGCTACCCCAACTTTAAAATTACGCAACCAGAACTTATGAAAACTATATATGCGAAACAGGAAAGACACGAGCGTATCTTTGGTAGCACTGAACAACTCATTTTGCTTATTGCTTTCAGAAACATATTTGAGACGTTGTGGGTATCGTACGGGTTTGTCGATTGACACAGTTGCCTAAATCATAGCAGAATACCAATATTGTCATTTTCTGTGTCATACAGCTGCAGTTCATTTCAATAGCTGCGTCATTTGCACTATGCAGAATGACTAATCTTGTTTTGCAACCAGCACAACCTCGACACTGTACGTAACGACTCGATTGTACAGGAAACATTTGTAACCTTTATGAATGACATCAGTGCAATAGTCGATGGAAGAAGCCCTGAAAAAAATGAAACCAGAAAGAAATGAGCAATATATGTTAGTAAGGAGAGAGGCTACACCTTGAACTCTCAGAATTAACGGCAAAAGTAAAGTGTTCATGTCTCTAGGTTTGCCAGTCCTATCTCACGTGAGAATATGGGGCACTTTTTTTAAAAGCCTTATGACCTTATTTGTGTACTATTTGTGTACAAATATCCAACAACGAGGATGAGCAACTGGTGGTCTTCTTTGGGACGGTGTTTTGGATATTTAAGCTCCCCCTGCACTGTAACAGACACAGATCTTTAATATTACTGGAAAACTGTATACAAATTAGTCTCATGTAGTATGGAATTTGTGCGCTGACTCAATCAAAAATAACTTACAGCACTTTTGTCCTCTGGGGTAAAGCTCATGAAACTCTCGTTGGAGATTATGGTTTGCTACCATAAAATATTACGAGAACGTGCTGGAAGGTAAGTCCTCCAAATTTCTTAGGCAAAAATTCTTAAATGTTTTCGAATAAAAGAAACGTTATTGATTATTCTATTATATATCTTTATTCTTCAAATCTGCATATTTCTTTTTCAACGGTCCTCCTGACGATGAACACATTTCTCACAAAGGAGGATGCCGTGGTTATAGTGGATGGTCCGGGAAATAGCACTGACAGAGACTCTGAATATTCCATAGAAAGTGACCTGGTGAAGATAGCATCAGCAATGAAGCATACGAATGTGGGATTTGTGTCTGTATTGAGACGCCATGATCGGCCTCATTTGAGCACTTCCGTAGGCAGGGTGAACTTGGATTTGGAGTGGCTGCTTAGGACAGTATTGGGTCCCATATTGGTTTGATTCCTGTGGATGCTATCGATAGATGGGGCTTACATTAGGCATGGCCTTCACCTCAATAGGAAAGGGAAGGGAAAACTGTCTGGGTTGATTACAGAAAACTTAAGGAGGGGCACTGTCAAAAATGATAAAACACCAGTGGTCACAGATGTCAGAGGGATGCCTTCTTTAGGGTAGGGAAGGGGGAAAGAAAACAAGTTTTAAGAGAGATTGGCAGACACATTCAGTTTGAGAAAAAATATCAACAAAATTAATTAAGGCATGTTCTTGTGGGTTTAGTACAACTCTAAGTTACTTGTGTAATCAGTCAATTATAACTGGGACATTTCCTGACTGGCTAAAATATGCAGATGTTAAGCCTCTATTCAAGAAAGAGGATAAAGAGATACCATCAAACTACAGACCGATTTCACTTTTGCCAGCATTCTCAAAAATTTTAGAAAAAGTAATGTACAGGCAGCTTCTCAACCATTTGACCAGAAATAACATATTATCAAGAACACAGTTTGGATTTCTGAAGGGCTCTGATATAGAGAAGGCTATATACACCTACAGTGAAAATGTAATTAATTCATTAAATAACAAATTACAAGCAGCAGGTATTTTCTGTGATATGTCAAAGGCCTTCGATTGTGTGAACCACAACATCCTTTTATATAAATTAGAATTCTATGGTGTCATGGGCAGTGCTGCAAAATGGTTCAAGTCATACCTCGCTAACAGGAAACAAAGGGTGTCAGTGCAAGAGATTAGTGAATTAAGTCATCAGTCATCATCAGAATGGGAAGCAATTACATGTGGTGTCCCACAAGGGTCCATCTTGGGGCCATTGCTTTTTCTTGTGTACATTAATGATCTCTCATCAGTTATACTGCCAGAAGCAGAGTTCGTTTTGTTTGCAGATGACATAAGTATTGCAATAAATAGTATGTCGAGTATAGTTCTAGAAAGATCTGCTAATGATATTTTCATGGATATTAATAAATAGTTTAAAGCCAACTCACTGACATTAAGCTTCGAAAAGACTCACTATATGAAATTCAGAACCTGTAAGAGGTTTCCACCCAGCATATGCATAAAGTATGAAGAAGAGCAGATAGAATAGGTTGGTGGTCTTAAATTCCTGGGATTACAACTTGATAGTAAATTCAGGTGCGAGGAGTACACCACAGAACTGCAGAAACGCCTTAACAAATCTGTATTTGCAATTCGAGTGTTAGCAGACATAGGTGACATAAAAATGAAGAAGCTTGCATACTTTGCCTACTTTCATTCCATAATGTCATATGGTATAATATTTTTGGGTAACTCTTCAAGTCAAACAAAAGTTTTCAGAGTCCAAAAGCGTGTAATACGTATTATTTGTGGCGTAAATTCACGGAAGTCCTGTAGAAACCTCTTCTGAGAACTGGGTATACTAACTACTGCCTCTCAGTATATTTACTCCTTAATGAAATTTGTCCTAAATAATATATCTCTTTTTCCAGCAAACAGCTCAGTTCATAATACAATACCAGGAACAAAAATGATCTGCACAAGGACTTAAAAGCACTTACTTTAATTCAAAAAGGGGCTCACTACTCAGGAACACTCATCCTCAATAATTTGCCAGCAAACATAAAAAATTTAGTTACAAATAAAGATCAGTTTAAAAGGAGCCTGAAAGACTTACTAGTGGCCAACTCCTTCTGCTCCATTGACGAATTTTATAATAGAAAAAAAAGATGTCTTGTATATATTCATACTATTAGTATTGTTATTTCAGCTATTTAAAAAAAAATTGACATGTTCCACATCCACGAGGATCTCCTAAGCACGGATCTATGGAACGAAAAACTAATCTAATCTAACCTCATAACGAGAGAGCATTGTGTTGATGCCGTCATTGTAGAACTTACTTGACGGAACCACAACTTCTGCTCTGGTAGCACCGCTGCGTCAATAGTCCTCGAATGTGTTATTTAAAGTTTGCAAACAGATGAAAATAGGACATGGGAATGTCAGGCCCGTGTGGAGGATGTTGCAGCGCTCGTATGCTGACTGGCATTGTCATGATGAAGGAGATGGATCTCCACGTGTGGACAAATTCTTCGAATTCGAAACTCTATTACAGCAAGCTGTTTCTCACTCACCGATACTGTTACGTTACACATCAGCTGATTACACGCTACAATTCGGAGCCGTCTAGCGTCTGTTATGAAGAACAAATATGTATAATGGTAATAATGTTTGTTTTATTTCAAAAGTTTTAAGAGTTTCCCCATAAGATATTTGGAGGCATTACTTTTTAGCACGCCCTCCTAAAAAAAGAATGAAGAGGAAACGAGGAATAAGGAGGATGATGGTGATATTATTGAAAACCACAGTGTGTCGCAGGGTACGTTAAATGGGAGTTATACGGTGCACGTAGCACGCTGGTGGTTAATGTTACGCTGCACCCCAAGTTCATGAAAGCACGTACGCTTAAGGGCGCCTAGCAAGTTAGCAGAAGTTCCAGCCGTACGTGAGGAGTGACGGGGTAGCGTCGCAGCCGAATGGACGGTTGCGTAACTCCCGGTTCTGGCAGTCACAATAAAATGTCAGCACTTATGGAAAATAACGGTGGACCAAGTCTAAGCGAGTAGAGAAAAGTAGCACATTTTGTAGGTTAACCTCACTCTTATGGCGAGAGTCGACGGAGTTCAGATACAGAATTACACTTGCTCATGTTATCTACGTCGAATAACGCAACAGTTCAACAGCTAGTGTGTCTTCAGTAACGAAACTTCCAAGCATAGTCTTGTGGTGAAAATTATAGAAATAAAGACAGCAGAGTTAAGAACTTTATCTGAAGAAATTAAGATTTCAATTTCGCTACTGGCGAGTTCAGTGTCATCTTATGACTTAAGTAAATATCTCCGCCCTTTTATAAGTGATCAATTAACTGGACTTTCAAGGCATACAATTATTTGTTTCTTGTTGTTGATTTAATTTTGCCACACTTGGAACACTCACAACTTCTTCATCCACAGCCTTTTAAGTACGTGTTTGTTACCACGCACAATGCGTACATCAAAAGTAATACGTCAGACACATACACAAAGGTGACAAAAGTCATGGGATAGTGATATGCGCGTGTACAGATGACGGTAGTGAAGTGTCGGCAGAAGTGCCAACACTTTTGTTTGAGGAGACCGAAATGCACGCTATAAGCTCACGCAGGCTGGCGTGAGGTCTGAAACAGGATACGTAATGAATGCTATAAAGAAAAGTACGTAGCTTCTGGAATACTTAACTTTAATCCACATTTGTAGAACATCGCTCTTGATGATACAGAAGTATTACAGCAATTGAATACGGCGCCTTGCTAGGTCGTAGCAAATGTAGCTGAAGGCTATGCTAACTATCGTCTCGGCAAATGATAGCGTAATTCTCAGTGAACCATGGCTAGCAACGTCGGGTATACAACTTGGGCGAGTGCTCGTACGTCTCTCTAGACCTGCCGTGTGGTGGCGCTCGGTCTGCAATTACTGACAGTGGCGACACGCAGGTCCGTCGTATACTAGCGGACCGCGGCCGATTTAAAAGCTACCACCTAGCAAGTGTGGTGTCTGGCGGTGACACCACAGGTAGTATGGTGTTCAAAAGATATAAATTGGTGGAGCTAGCATTTGTACTCGAGCGTTTCACGTGAAAAGGTGTCCTACGACATTATGGTCGCACAATGGGATGTAACAGATCTTCAAAGCGTAATGGTGATTGGAGCTAGGTGGACTGGACAATTCGACATTCCATTTCGGAAATCGTTGTTTTTTGTTTTTTTTTGTGGCCATCATTCCAGACACTGGTTTGATGTAGCTCTCCATGCTACTCTATCCTGTACAAGCTTCTCCATCTTCCAGAACCTACTGCAACCTACGTACTTCTGAATCTGCTTAGTGTATTCATCTCTTGGTCTCCCTCTACGAGTTTTACCCTCCACGCGGCCCTCCAATACTAAATTGGTGATCCCTTGATGCCTCAGAACATGTCCTACCAACCGATCCCTTCTTCTAGTCAAGTTGTGCCACAAACTCCTCTTCTCCCCAATTCTATTCAATATGTCCTCATTAGTTACGTGATCTACCCATCTGATCTTCATCACATTTCGAAAGCTTCTATTCTCTTCTTGTCTAAACTATTTGTCGTGCATGTTTCACTTCCATAGATGGCTACACCCCAGACAAATACTTTCAGAAAAGACTTCCTTATATTTAAATCCATAATGTTAACAAATTTCTCGTCTCCAGAAATGATTTCCTTGTAATTGCCAGTCTACATTTTGTATCCTCTCTACTTCGACCATCATCAGTTATTTTGCTTCCCAAATAGCAACTTACTATTTCAAGTGTCTCATTTCCTAATGTAATTCCCTCAGCATCACCTGATTTAATTTGACTACATTCCATTATCCTCGTTTTGCTTTTGATGATGTTCATCTTATATGGTCCTTTCAAGACACTGTACATTCCATTCAACTGCTCTTCCAGACCCTTTTCTGTCTCCGACAGAATTACAATGTTATCAGCAAACCTCATAATTTTTATTTCCTCGCCATGGATTTTAATTCCTACTCCGAATTTTTCTTTTGTTTCTTTACTGCTTGCTCAATACACAGATTGAATAACATCAGGGATAGGCTACAATCTTGTCTCACTCCCTTCCCAACCACTGCTTGCCTTTAATGCCCATCAACTCTTATAACTGCAGTCTGGTTTCTGTACAAATTGTAAATAGCCTTTCGTTCCCTGTATTTGACACCTGCCACCTTCAGAATTCGAAAGAGAGTATTCCAGTCCACCTTGTCAAAAGCTTTTTCTAAGTCTACAAATGCTACAAACGTAGGTACAGGGAATTCAATATTCCGAGATTCACAGTGTCAAGAGTGTACCGAGAATACCAAATTTCTGTCTTTACCTGTCACCACGGACAATGCAGTGGCCGACGGCCGCCACTTTACGACCGAGAGCAGTATCGTTTGCGTAAAAGTTGTTAGTGGGAACAGACAAGAAGCACTGCGTAAAAAAAACACAGGAATGTATGTGGGACGTACGACGAACGTATTCGTTAAAAACAGTGCGACGAAATGTGTTAATGAACTATAGCAGCAAACCGCCGAGAAAAGTGCCATTGCTAAACACGAGGACATCTCCTGCAGCGTCTCTCCTAGGCTCGTGACCGCGTCGGTTGGAAAAACGTGACCCGTTCTGAAGAGCCCCGATTACAGTTCGTAAGAGCTGACGGTAGTGTTCGAGTGTGGCGCAGACCCCACGAAGCCACGGACCCAAGCTGTCAACGAGGAAATGTGCAAGCTGGTGGTGGTTCCATAACGGTGTGGGCTGCGTTTGCATGTCATGGATAGTGTCCTCTGATCCAGCTGAAATGATCATTGACGCAAAATGGTTGTGCTTGGCTACTTGGAGACGATTTGCAGCTATTTCATAGACGTCGACGGAAATTTTCTGGATGACAATGCGCCTTGTTACCAGCTCACAACTGTTTGCGACTGGACTTAAGAACATTGTGAACAGTTCCAGGGAATGATTTTGCCACACACATTGCCCGACATCAGACATAATCGAGAGGTCAGCTCGTGCACAAATTCATGCCCGGCAACACTCACAATTATGGGTGGCTATAAAGGCAGCCCCCCCCCCCCCCCATGAACCATGGACCTTGCCGTTGGTGGGGAGGCTTGCGTGCCTCAGCGATACAGATAGCCGTGCCGTAGGTACAACCACAACGGAGGGGTATCTGTTGAGAGGTCAGACAAACGAGTGGTTCCTGAAGAGGGGCAGCAGCCTTTTCAGTAGTTGCAACGGCAACAGTCTGGATGATTGACTGATATGGCCTTGTAACAATAACCAAAACGGCCTTGCTGTGCTGGTACTGCGAACGGCTGAAAGCAGGGGGAAACAACGGCCGTAATTTTTCTAGCGGGCATGCAGCTTTACTGTATGATTAAATGATGATGGCGTCCTCTTGGGTAAAATATTCCGGAGGTAAAATAGTCCCCCATTCGGATCTCCGGGCGGGGACTACTCAAGAGGATGTCGTTATCAGGAGAAAGAAAACTGGCGTTCTACGGATCGGAGCGTGGAATGTCAGATCCCTTAATCGGGCAGGTAGGTTAGACAATTTAAAAAGGGAAATGGATAGGTTAAAGTTAGATATAGTGGGAATTAGTGAAGTTCGGTGGCAGGAGGAACAAGACTTCTGGTCAGGTGACTACAGGGTTGTAAACACAAATTCAAATAGGGGTAATGCAGGAGTAGGTTTAATAATGAATAGGAAAATAGGAATGCGGGTAAGCTACTACAAACAGCATAGTAAACGCATTATTGTGGCCAAGATAGATACGAAGCCCACACCTATTACAGTAGTACAAGTTTCTATGCCAACTAGCTCTGCAGATGACGAAGAAATTGAAGAAATGTATGATGAAATAAAAGAAATTATTCAGATGGTGAAGGGAGACGAAAATTTAATAGTCATGGGTGACTGGAATTTAAGTGTAGGAAAAGGGAGAGAAGGAAACGTAGTAGGTGAATATGGATTTGGGCTAAGAAATGAAAGAGGAAGCCGCCTGGTAGAATTTTGCACAGAGCACAACTTAATCATAGCTAACACTTGGTTTAAGAATCATGATAGAAGGTAGTATACATGGAAGAACCCTGGAGATACTAAAAGGTATCAGATAGATTATGTAATGGTAAGACAAAGATTTAGGAACCAGGTTTTAAATTGTAAGACATTTCCAGGGGCAGATGGGGACTCTGACCACAATTTATTGGTTATGACCTGTAGATTAAAACTGAAGAAACTGCAAAAAGGTGGGAATTTAAGGAGATGGGACCTGGATAAACTGAAAGAACCAGAGGTTGTACAGAGTTTCAGGGAGAGCATAAGGGAACAATTTACAGGAATGGGGGAAAGAAATACAGTAGAAGAAGATTGGGTAGCTTTGAGGGATGAAGTAGTGAAGGCAGCAGAGGATCAAGTAGATAAAAAGACGAGGGCTAGTAGAAATCCTTGGGTAACAGAAGAAATATTGAATGTAATTGATGAAAGGAGAAAATAAAGCAGGCAAAAAGGAATACAAACGTCTCAAAAATGAGATCGACAGAAGTGCAAAATGGCTAAGCAGGGATGGCTAGAGGACAAATGTAAGGATGTAGAGGCTTATCTCACTAGGGGTAAGATAGATACTGCCTACAGGAAAATTAAAGAGACCTTTGGAGATAAGAGAACCACTTGTATGAACATCAATAGCTCAGATGGAAACCCAGTTCTAAGCAAAGAAGGGAAAGCAGAAAGGTGGAAGGAGTAATAGAGGGTCTATACAAGGGCGATGTACTTGAGGACAATATTATGTAAATGGAAGAGGATGTAGATGAAGATGAAATGGGAGATACGATACTGCGTGAAGAGTTTGACAGAGCACTGAAAGACCTGAGTCGAAACAAGGCCCCCGGAGTAGACAACATTCCATTGGAACTACTGACGGCCTTGGGAGAGCCAGTCCTGACAAAACTCTACCATCTGGTGAGCAAGATGTATGAAACAGGCGAAATACCCTCAGACTTCAAGAAGAATATAATAATTCCAATCCCAAAGAAAGCAGGTGTTGACAGATGTGAAAATTACCGAACAATCAGTTTAATAAGCCACAGCTGCAAAATACTAACACGAATTCTTTACAGACGAATGGAAAAACTAATAGAAGCCGATCTCGGGGAGGATCAGTTTGGATTCCGTAGAAATACTGGAACACGTGAGGCAATACTGATCTTACGTCTTATCTTAGAAGAAAGATTAAGGAAAGGCAGACCTACGTTTCTAGCATTTGTAGACTTAGAGAAAGCATTTGACAATGTTGACTGGAATAGTCTCTTTCAAATTCCAAAGGTGGCAGGGGTAAAATACAGGGAGCGAAAGGCTATTTACAATTTGTACAGAAACCAGATGGCAGTTATAAGAGTCGAGGGACATGAAAGGGAAGCAGTGGTTGGGAAGGAAGTAAGACAGGGTTGTAGCCTCTCCCCGATGTTATTCAATCTTTATATTGAGCAAGCAGTAAAGGAAACAAAAGAAAAAATCCATGGAGAAGAAATAAAAACTTTGAGGTTCGCCGATGACATTGTAATTCTGTCAGAGACAGCAAAGGACTTGGAAGAGCAGTTGAACGGAATGGATGGTGTCTCGAAGGGAGGATATAAGATGAACGTCAACAAAAGCAAAACGAGGATAATGGAATGTAGTTGAATTAAGTCGGGTGATGTTGAGGGTATTAGATTAGGAAATGAGACACGTAAATTAGTAAAGAAGTTTTGCTATTTGGGGAGCAAAATAACTGATGATGGTCGAAGTAGAGAGGATATAAAATGTAGACTGGCAATGGAAAGGAAAGCGTTTCTGAAGAAGAGAAATTTGTTAACATCGAGTATAGATTTAAGTGTCAGGATGTCATTTCTGAAAGTATTTGCATGGAGTGTAGCCATGTATGGAAGTGAAACATGGACGGTAAATAGTTTGGACAAGAAGAGAATAGTAGCTTTCGAAATGTGGTGCTACAGAAGAATGCTGAAGATTAGATGGGTAGATCACATAACTAAAGAGGAAGTATTGAATAGGATTGGGGAGAAGTTTGTGGCACAACTTGACCAGAAGAAGGGATCGGTTGGTAGGACATGTTCTGAGGCATCAAGGGATCAGCAATTTTGTATTGGAGGGCAGCGTGGAGGGTAAAAATCGTAGGGGGAGACCAAGAGATGAATACACTAAGCAGATTCAGAAGGATGTATGTTGCAGTAGGTACTGGGCGATGAAGAATCTTGCACATGATAGAGTAGCATTGAGAGCTGCATCAAACCAGGCACAGGACTGAAGACCACAACAACAACATAAAGGCAGCGTGGTTCAGTTTTTCTGTAGCGGACTTACGACGAGTTGCGGGGTCCTTGCCACGTCGGGTTGCTGCACCTCGTCGGTATGAAGGAAGTCTGACACCATATTAGGGGGGATCCCATGCCATTTCTCACGTCAGTGTATACCTTACACTTAAATGACGGGCTGAAACTATTAGATTCCATCCAGTTAGGAAAATTTTCTTCCGTTCTATCCTTTCTATATTTCGAGCCTGAGAAATCTCTTCCAAACTATAACTATATTCCGATTTCGGAAATTCTCCTTTTCTGTATCCCGTTTTCTTCATACGCTGGTATCATTTTCCCCCCAGACAACTAGTTCCATGGGCGGTAATTTGGATACCAGACGTAAGGTTTCTGACGTGTTACAGCTGCTGAATATTTCTGCATTCGACATCTCCGTGGCGTTGTCTTTCAACTAGATATCGCAAGGCGCCATGTTTTCTTTGCTGTGCTGACGTACTTCCATACATAAGGTGCCCGACTGTTGCAATTTGCAGAAAGCTATCCGTATCTCAGAACCACTGAAAACAAGCGATCATTGAGTACTATGGGACTGACAAGCCACCGGCGCCACCAGTTGTTACAAATTCACTATGAAACCTTCAGCCGCCATTTATTTAGCACAATTCGCAACTAGTTTCGGTCAACGACCATTGTCAAGCATAGCTGGCATAAACACCAAGGAAGTTATACCATAATCTGAACAAAAGTAAATTGCTCTTTTAAGCCCACCATAGTATGCAAAAACTTTTTCTCAGTAACTTTCGATGTTGACTTGGTTCTTGACGAAAATAATCTTACACAGTTACCATCGAAAATTTCAAATTATGGTGTTACTTTCCTGCTGTTTATGCCAATTAAGCTTGACAGTGGTCATTGGCCGAAACTAGTAGGGAATTGTGCGAAATAAAAGATAGCTGAAGGTTTCACCATGAATTTAACAATTATTTGGCGGTTGAATATCTCCACCTGCAATCATACATAGGCACTGCACAACTCTTAAGTAGTTTTGAAGCGCCGGCCTTAGTGACAGAGCGGTTCTAGGCGCTACCGTCTGGAACCGCGCGACCGCTACGGTCGCAGGTTCGAATCCTGCCTCGGGCATGGATGTGTGTGATGTCATTAGGTTAGTTAGGTTTAAGTAGTTCTAAGTTCTAGGGGACTGATGACCTCAGAAGTTAAGTCCGATAGTGCTCAGAGCCATTTGAACCATTTTCAGTTTTGAAGCACCATATGAGGACGGACTCGTGTATGACACTCAGACTCAGTTCGACTCGACTTCCTGGCTTGTTAGAACCGTTGGTGTTGCCAGAGGTGGCAGCTGTGAGTAAATTTCGCATCCTGTATACGCCCAAATTACCTACAAATTTATTCACGCATTCTTCCTACAATACTTTACACACACAGTAAGTTAAATTCTGTTATTTGTTATCCTTCCTGAAGTTGCAGTTTTAATGGCTAGTAGTGTGCTTATATTTCACTAACCCACTCAGAAACCCGGAAGCGTTAGCGTGCTGCTTTCGAAATTCGGAAGGCGAGCATGCCACGGATCGAATAATCCTCACGGATTAACGATAGTAGCTGGAGAGCCAGCCACCCTGGATGTGATATACAGACGGTTTCCTAAATCTACCTAGGTGGATACCTCCCTGATACTCCCGTCCCGCCTCAGATACCCTCTATGCAAACATTTAGAAAACGTTCCCACACTTGAACATGATATTTAAACTGGACGCAGACAGGCGGGCTACACAGGTTCTGTCGCTGGGAAGGGGTTGATGTGGGGGCGGGGGAGGGTGGGGCCAGTGCTGACGTCATCGCATCTGGCCGTCAGATGTAATATTTTTGCATCTCATGTCGACGCCACAGAGAAACGGGAAAGAGGCAAAGAAGCTGATGAGGAAGAAGAAGGACGTTACAGTCTACGAGGCTAAACAATACCGATAGATCAAGTCACTGTGAACATTCATCTCCTGAATGAATGAATGAGTGTCGAACGGGAGAGTGCTTTGCCGCATTGGTTTCCAATCAGTAGTCCGCCTTGACGCTGCAGGCGGTAATTAAAGCCTCTGCCAAGCGAGAGGGCGTTCGCCTGCTGAGGTTGGGGACGCGAGAAGTAGCTCTTGATAACCTCTGACCTTAAGCGCCGACTGAGGCGAGCTGCGTGGCGTCATCTACTACAAGTAAAGTACGTTTCTCTACGTTCTGGAGCTGCAGAGTTGGGTTTCCTCGGAAAATGTTCGCATGGGTTTTGAACTAGTTTTGTCACTTTGACGGAACGATTTCCTGTCGATTTTCGGTGCTACTATAACTACATCTATCCCTGTGAATGTGTTTGGAAATAAAAAAATAAAAAAAACATATGATAACTGTATACCGTGGAACAAGTGTTCTAAGCGACTAACTCCTCATGTATGTGCCGCTTGGTTTGCTGCCAATATCAATATGAATGAAATAGTTTAGGGCATTAGGAATCATGATTAACAGTATCGTGTGTGGTAAACTCAGTCACGCAGTGTTCCGTGGCTTGTGGAGAACAGATGTATGAAAATGACGCAGCGGTATGTCCGAAAGGATTTTGTTCAAAATCAATCTTGTCAACAAATTAAAGCTATTTGTTCTCGGAGGGATATTTAACATTTTTACAATTTGTCAAGGGGGAATGCACAGAACATTTTCTTACAGGAAAACGTTTCTTTCTTCGAACAGCGTACAACAATTAAGCAATAAAAACACGTAGAGCCCACATTCATGAGCAGGGTGTAGTTCTATGACGCTCTCTCGAAAGATGTAACACTCTAATTGTATTTGCTGCTATATGCTGTAGTGTATCAGTGTAAATACAGCGTAACTCCAAGGTAAAACTTCGGTACGTAATAGGTTATTAGTACATAACGAAAATAACGGAATCGCGCAGGATGCGTTTTCTCGTTGTATGCTTTAGATTCATGTTCATGAATTTGCTAAGCGTTTCTGTCCTATTCGAGAAACCCAAACTGGCAGTCAGGCAGAGAGTATTTTAATTTTTTAATTGCAAATAGTTCGCCACTGTACTTATTAAAGCAAGGGTGATGTCTACAACGTAAATAATACAGACTGTGGAGACTCGAAATGATTATTTGTATATGGAAACAAAATCTTTCGTGCAATTTCAGCCATTAGATTTTTCTATGGTTGATGTTTCTGAGTAAAACTTATCCCGTTTCCCCATTGATGCCGTGTACACATGTGCATCGGCTATTAGTCTAATAACATCACTTGTCCTTGGTAGTTGCCTGAGTAGAATGAGCATCTCCCATTTTACGCTTAATCAGGATGTAAGAACGTATTCTCGCCCTTAGTGCCTGTATAAAAGAAAATACCCAGTGTCCGTCAGCACTGTATCAGCTTACTTCAAGCACAGAACGCAGATGGTACTGACCTTAGCGGCGATCCGGCTGTGCTCGCTTCAGATTGTCACTGCCTCCTGGTTATCTGTCGTCGCAGACGCGGCAGCCATTGCTAGGGTGCCGACCGTTGCACTGTGACGTCAGCTCTGCCCCTCCAGAAGCATTGGCTGTTTTTCCAAGGGTCATATTTGTCCTCTCTAAGGATATTTGTCTTGGAAAGGAAGTTGTTTCCTTTGTTCTGCATGGCAGTACGTTATGGATTATCGGAAACTGAAGAGATATCACCAGTACTGAAAGAAGTGGAGGACGGAATAATAAAAAGGAAAATGAGAAACTAGTGATATAAATAAGCGCTCGACAGTGAATTATGAGTACTTTTTATGGGTAACTGCTCCTTGGACACAGGTGGAGTGAGGTTATCGAAGGGGTAGAGCCGGCCGTTGTGGCCGAACGGTTCTAGGCGCTTCAGTCTGGAGCCGCGCGACCGCTACGGTCACAGGTTCGAATGCTGCCTCGGGCATGGATGTGTGTGATGTCCTTAGGTTAGTCAGGTTTAAGTAGCTCTAAGTTCTAGGGGACTGATGACCTCAGATGTTAACTCTCATAGTACTCAGAGCCATTTGAACTATTTTGAAGGGGTAGATGTTGAAGAGGAAGCAACTGAGAGAGTGTCAGTTCTTCGTTCGACGTAAAGTAAGATCATGTGATGTCTTGTAATTGTAAGCTATTTTAACCGACTGGGTTCCCGTGTCTCCAGCACTGCACGTGGTTATAGTAAGCACTTACGCATGTTTCACGTAAGGTGAGATATCTTTTGGGGTTTTTCTGTTTCACTTGTATTCAGTTAGGTTTTCTTACGTCCATTGTAAATCGTTGCGCAAGAAATGGTGCTGTTCACAGCCTAGGTGATTGTTCACAAACAGCTTGCAGTCAGATTGCGTTATTAGTTTGATTCAAGGTATACTCGGACTTACTCTCTCATGTAACCCATTTTAAAAATTATCAGAAATCTTACTAGGCTGTCAAATGTATTTGCAACTTGCAAGTACGATTGTACAACGGCTATACTATTTTTAAAAAACCATTCAAAAACGCAAGATCGTATCAATCTTTTTTAATTAAAGACGCCCAGTATCAACCATTATTGCTGTCATCTCCAGGTCATTAACATCCTTTTGTTGCAAACTGATTATTTTACGCTGAACCTCACGTACAAGATATCAAGTGGATAAAACTCTGCCCATTATAAACGTTTTGTCATCGCTAAAATATTTAAAAACATAAAGCAACTTGTCCAGTTTTCTCATTTTCGTAGTACTGAAGGACGATCTGTTTTAATTGTCAAAAACCATTCAAAAGCCAAGATCGTATAAAAAAATTCGTTATTTAAGATTTCCTGTTTCAACAGTCATTGCTGTCATTTTCAGATCTTTAGCATCGTTTTGTTGTAAAACGTGTTCATTTTACGCTGAACCTCACGCACAAGATGTCAAGCGGATAATTACTATTTTCTATAAATGAATAGGCTATGGCCTTGTCGCACTGGATACACTGGTTCCCGTGAGATCACCGAAGTTAAGCACTGTCGGGCGTGTCCTGCACTTGGATGGGCGATCATCCGGGCCGCCATGTTTTGTTGCCATTTTTCGGGGCATACTCAGCCTCGTGATGCCAATTGAGGAGCTATTCGACCGAATAGTGGCGGCTCCGGTCAAAGTAAACGATCATAACGGCCGGGAGAGCGGTGTGCTGACCACAAGCCCCTCCTATCTGCATCATCTGCATCCTCAGTTGAGGATGACACGGCGGTCGGATGGTCCCGTTGGGCCACTTGTGACCTGAAGACGGAATGCCTATTATAAACGTATGGAAACTAGTGCCGGACCGGGAATCCGGGTTTCCGCTTTACGCTAGTGGTCATCTTAACCGCTCTTTTTTCCTTGGTTTAAGGAAGCAGAGCAGTGAGCTTCAGGCCGGTGTAGACAGGGTGGGCCGGGGCTGAAACCCGAGGCCTGGCCACGATGCACACCCCCCTTCCTCCCAAAAACAGCCCTTTCAATAATTTTTTGTTTGATTTTTTATTTTTCACATTATTGTATTTATTTTTTGTGTGTGGAGCAGGAAGGTGGGTTAAAGAAAACATCATTATTCGTACAATGGTCCCCTTCCAGGGGCAAAGACAGTAACTAAAAATACAAAAAACAAAATTAAAGCTTAAATACAAAGCAAAGGCCACCCTTTCGGCTAAACCAATATTAGACACTACGGCCTCTGCTACTACTGATCGACAAATCATTAGTGCCACCATTAGGGGCGGGCACGTCTTCACGAATAAAGCGTGCGTGAGGTTCTGCCACTTGTTCCTGTCCGTCCCGTAAAACTGACGCACACGTAAGATTAATTTCTCACACCAGGCCCACTCCAGCTGTGGGGGGTGTCCAGTAAGACACTAATCAGATAATTAGCAAAGTATTCAAATCAAATGGCTCTGAGCACTATCGGACTCAACATCCCCTAGAACTTAGAACTAGTTAAACCTAACTAACCTAAGGACATCACACACATCCATGCCCGAGGCAGGATTCGAACATGCCACCGTAGCGGTCTCGCGGTTCCAGACTGCAGCGCCTAGAACCGGACGGCCAAGCAAAGTATTGGCGGTAGAGTGGGTGACGTCGTAGGCAAATGAGTCGTTCCAATCGGAAGCTACAGAGATCGAGTTTGCAAATAGTTCGCCTCTGTAGTTATTAAAGCACGGGTGATGTCTACAATGTATATAATACATACCCTTCATCCATATCATTGTATTTGTAAGTGGGCTGTTTAGGTTTTTATGTTGGTAACGCCATGTAGCGCTCTGGATGAAAATCACTGACTGTGCTGTGTGCAGTCTGTGGCTGGTTTGCATTGTTGGAATATTTGCTATTGTAGTGTTGGGCAGTTGGATGTGAACAGTGTGTAGCGTTGCGCAGTTTGAGGTGAGCCGTCAGCAGTCGTGGATGTGGAGAGAGAGATGGCAGAATTTTGAGAGCGGACGATCTGGAAGCGTGTCCGCCAGAAAAAGGAAATTTGTAAGACTGGACATCATGAACTGATCATATATATTAGACTTTAGGTAAATACATTGTTTGTTCTCTATCAAAATCTTTCATTTGCTGACTATGCCTATCAGTAGTTAGTGCCTTCCGTAGTTAGAATCTTTTATTTAGGTGGCAGTATTGGCGCTCGCTGTATTGCAGTAGTACGAGTAACGAAGATTTTTGTGTGGTAAGAGATTCATGAAAGGTATAGGTTATTGTTAATCAGGGCCATTCTTTTGTAGGAATTATTGTAAGTCAGATTGCGTTGCGCTAAAAATATATATTGTGTGTCAGTTTACTCTTGATCGGAATAAGTAAAGAGAGAAATGTCTGAGTACATTCAGTTTTGCTCAGCTGTTTGAAAATCAGATAACGTAAGAGGTTTACAAGCACAGTCATTCATAAATTGTCAAAAGGGGACGTTTCATATGTCGACCCTTGGCCGAGGATACCTCACTGGAATCTTTTGATTTTTTCTTTCTTGTAGTTCGTGTAATTAGTGTAGCTATTGTTTGTTGCTAGCGCTTAATTGTAGAGAGAATTTCCTTTGAAGTTATAGTTTCTCATTGTTGTACTGTAAAACAGTTGTGGCATGCTTGTAGATTTGCATCAAGTATTTCGCAGCTGCGCTTGCAATTAACTAGATGTTATTTTCAGTGCTATGTTAATGTGTTTTCTTATTTTACTCTTCAAATTGTACTTTTCTGTGTTATCATGTGAAATAGTGTGACAATTATGGCGTGTGAAAAACGTAATACTAGGCTCCAAAGTAAATTGAGAAATGACAGTGAAGACGAGAGTAGTGTGTTAGCGTCACCGTGTAATGAACTAACTAATGTTCAACATAGTAATTTGGTAATTGTATATAGGGGAATGTATCAGGCAATAAATAATCGTGTAGACAGTGAAACAGCTAATGAATATGCTAGTATTGTCGATCGATCGGTCGGCAACAGCTCACCTCAGGAACCAGAAATGACAGGACACAATCTTGAAAATACCGTAGATTCAGGTTTTTCGGCCTCTCCTTTTTCTCAGTTAAGTCAAGACACATTTTCTGCTTTTCAAAATGCGAATGTTGTTAGTGCAAATGCACTGCCGAAAAGCATAGAGAAACAGATTCCAGACACTAACACATTATTATTGCAATTAATGCAACAAATGAAACAAAATCAAAAATAAATGGAACAAAATCAGAGACAAACACAGCAACAAATGGAAAAAGCATCAGAAACAAATTAAAGAAACACTTCAACAAACAATTGAAGATTTCACTACATAACATCGAATCGAAATACCAAAAAGTCTGTTATGACGTAAAAACACAAACTTGTGAGCTTTTTCAACCTGTTTTTTCGCGTCATGAAAATGCATTACAGAATCACGAAGCAGCCATAAAAGAGCTGAAAACTATTGTTGCAGGCCGCGGTGGTCTAGCGGCTCTGGCGCTGCAATCCGGAACCGCGGGACTGCTACGGTCGCAGGTTCGAATCCTGCCTCGGGCATGGGTGTGTGTGATGTCCTTAGGTTAGTTAGGTTTAAGTAGTTCTAAGTTCTAGGGGACTTATGACCTAAGGTGTTGAGTCCCATAGTGCTCAGAGCCAGTTAAAAACTATTGTTCATGAAAATCACGACACCTCGTAAGCTAAAATTGACTCAATTGCATCTACCGAAGCGGTTACGCAACTTGCAAAAACTCAGGAAAACTTATAGGACACAGTAGATACGCTTTCAACACAAATATACACTCTGCACCTTGGTTCAGAAAAACACACTGAGTAAATCAATTCATTATCGGAGAAAGTAGCCGAACTTTCGGATCAGTTCACTAAGTTATCTACAAATGTAGATGATGATCTGAATGCCACAAGACCCGTAGGCTTCAGTGACACAGAAGAGAATGAACAAATTAAGAAATTTAAAAAAAATGAAATTAATACGCAACGCAAAAGAGAAATCCGGGAAGTACAGTATCAGTTGTCACAATTAATACAAGAATTACATAATTCATAGGAGATTCGCGCTCCAATACAGGAAGAGGCGCATAGAAATACGGAACAGCCACAACTCAGGGCACTTCGGAAATTATGAAAGAAATTGGCAAGGTACACCGAATTTTGAAATGGAACCGCCGAAACGACGAAACAGTGACCGATACGCGACTCGCCGACATGATGATTTTGACTATCAGCTGTTCATTACTACACGTAAATTCAAAACATTTAAGAATTCCGGCAACGACTATCATCCACAAGCATGGCTTCATCAATTCTCTCATTGTTTTCCTCCCAACTGGTCATTAGAGCACAGACTAGAATTTATGTGTGGTTCCTTACAGAATGAACCAGCTGTAAGAATGGCATCGGTCATTCACGATTGTCACAGTGAAGGAGAATTTTATCATGTCTTCCTCTCAGCATATTGGTCTCAAGCTACTCAAGATCGCATAAAACATAGCATCATAATGATGAAACATTTAGAACATACTGAATTTTCGTCTTGTCAAATATTTTGAAGACATGTTGCACAAGAATCAGTATCTGTCAAACCCATACAGCCCCTCAGAACTCATTCGCATTTGCTTAATCAAATTGCCTGAACATTTGCGACATCAAAGCTTTTCAGAGACTGTTAGAAGAATTGGAAATTGACACTGACAATCCCGGGATGCGAAAACAGGAACACAACAATACAGGTCACATTCGTCACAATTCTACGATGACAGAAATAATAACTGGACACGACAAGGCTATTCTTACAACGCAAATCATGACCAAACCAAGACACCACCTGTATGACAACCGTTGGCAGAGTAATAATAATCACAGGGAAAGATCACCTCTCCGCAGTAATGACTACAACAGAGACAATCAGAGAAACAGACAATATATGAACCAAAATAATTATTATCAAGGGAGACAGAATAACTTCAGATGCAACAGTCCACCGCGCAGTTACGATTCTGGGAGAAATTCTCCATTACATGACCGTCATAAAAGAAACTATGGAAACTACCAACATGACGACAGACGATATAATCATAACGATAGACCTGAATTTCATCAGAACCGGCAGGATTCAAACAGGGCAGGGCCCTCTCGGCAAGGTGAATGTATAGAAGTTAGGTCTCCTAATCCCAATAACGACGCGCGCCAACAAAGAGAAAGTAGGCAATGACTCACACCGCTGGCAGCCACAAAACGTACTTATGAAGCTGACGACGTAGTTGCCGTGGCTAGTAATTACGAAAATTGGAAGACATTAGTGACATCTTACTCCAGGAACACAACGTAAAACATAACAACATTGCATATCCCGTAATTCACATTACAGTAAATGATGTAAAATTTACGGCAGTACTTGACTCTGGCAGTCCCATTTCAGTAATTAGTGAAACAGCCTTTAGCAAATGCAACAAATCGAACGATTGCCCCACACTTCCGTTACGTAAGATTAAATTACAAGGTGCAATCTTTGGTAAAAGCGTAGATGTATGCCAACAAACCAACTAAGATTTCTTTTGTCAAAGCCACATTTCCTCATGAACTTCCTTATCGTTCCATTATTGTCAACAGAAATTATATTGTGATTAGACTTTTTGAGTGAATACGAAGCAATCATAAACTTTCACGATGCTGAAATAAGCTTAGAAACAGAAGGTAAGTCAATAGCTTCCAAATTTGAAGATTGGCTCTCAAACCATGACGAGGAAATTAATAGGCTTTACCTCCTGTTAGACAACAGTTCGGAATTTTCGACGGAACTTGACACTAACAATAACTCCTTAAGTATTGGGAGGGATGATATCGACTGCGTATTTGATACTAATGAGTTAATTCAGAATAAAATTCAAACAATTGAGAATTGTAATGACGCTGATAGGCAGGACCTTTTTGAGATTTTACAAGCACATTCCACAGTTTTTACTCACAAAACAGGAACAATCAAGAGATTTCAATACCAATTTTGTGTTCGTGAGCATACTAAATTTTGTGTTAGACCATACGTAATTCCGGCACATCATAGGGACTGTGTTAGAACAGAAATACTATCTATGCTTGACGAGGGCATTATTGAGCCTGCAGTAAGCTCATACAACAATCCATTACATGTTGTTGAGAAAAAAATGGATCGATCAGGCTTGTCTTAGATTCGAGACAAATCAATACTGTCATCATTCCTGAAACAGACAGGCCGCAAACGTTGGAAGAACTTGTTCAAAATTTAAATAGTGTAAAAGTGTTGTCTTCTATTGATCTCAGATCCAGCTTTTATCAGATCGAACTTCGTCCAGACTGTAGAAAATACACAGCTTTTCTTTGTTTTGGCGTTTGTTATCAATTTCGGAAACTTCCTTTTGGTTTGAACATTTCTTCCGCAGCATTCATTCGTTGGCTAAATTCCATATTACCTGACTTCTCAAAACGTCACATCACCTTATATGTGGACGATATTCTAATAGCAGAAGCCTCATGGGAACAACATAATCGCATTCTCAACAGTGTGTTACGTATTTTTGCAGAATCTGGAATTACAGTTAACTTGGAAAAGTCTGATTTCGGTTGGTCAAAGGTGAAATTTTTCAGACATATTATTTCTGCTGAAGGCATTCAGCCGGATCCTGAAAACTTAGAAACAATCAGAGCCATTCCAGTTCCATCCACAAAAAAAAGTCCGCAGTTTTCTAGGTCTCGTAAATTTTTACCGTCGTTTTCTGAATATGCAAATTCTAGTTACACCGAAACTTTATTCTCTCACTGGAAAAAATACTATTTTTAACTGGGACAAACAGGCACAGTTGGAATTCAATTCTTTGAAAGAAGCACTACTTAGAGCGCCAATACTAGCTCATCCAAATCTGTCACAAGATTTCTGCCTTAGCACGGATTGGTCTTGGTGCCCGTTTATTTCAAGAAGCCATAGAAAATGACACAACTGTTCAGAAAACCAATGGTTTTGCTAGCCGAGTGCTAATAAAATCTGAAAAAAAAAATTCCGCTACTGAATTAGAAACTTAAGCTATCGTTTGGGCATTTAACAAATACCGTTTCTTTCTTTCTGGTAAGCACGTAAAAGTATAGAGTGATCATCGTGCATTACAATTTCTTATGCCTTCAAAATTAAGTCATGACAGGTTAAAACGTTGGGCATTGTTTCTGCAAGAATTACACTTCACAATAGTATACATTCCGGGCAAGGAGAACATTGTTGCCGACGCTCTGTCACGCGCACCGGCTGGGCAAAAAGTAACACAGAAGGCATTCTCGAGAAAAATTTCAGTAGTCGTCACATTCAGAAAGTCGCCTTTGAAAAGTTCATTACCACATCTTTAAAGGACATTGCTCATGAACAAGATAAAGATCCGATTTGGAAAGACATCAAAAGTAAATGGCATGAAAAGACACACACACAGATTCGGCATTATTATCTGGTTAGAAACAACATACTCTTCAAACGCTGCACTGTTGGTGACAAGCTATGGGTACTTTGCATTCCTGACTACACTCCTGGAAATGGAAAAAAGAACACATTGACACCGGTGTGTCAGACCCACCATACTTGCTCCGGACACTGCGAGAGGGCTGTACAAGCAATGATCACACGCACGGCACAGCGGACACACCAGGAACCGCGGTGTTGGCCGTCGAATGGCGCTAGCTGCGCAGCATTTGTGCACCGCCGCCGTCAGTGTCAGCCAGTTTGCCGTGGCATACGGAGCTCCATCGCAGTCTTTAACACTGGTAGCATGCCGCGACAGCGTGGACGTGAACCGTATGTGCAGTTGACGGACTTTGAGCGAGGGCGTATAGTGGGCATGCGGGAGGCCGGGTGGACGTACCGCCGAATTGCTCAACACGTGGGGCGTGAGGTCTCCACAGTACATCGATGTTGTCGCCAGTGGTCGGCGGAAGGTGCACGTGCCCGTCGACCTGGGACCGGACCGCAGCGACGCACGGATGCACGCCAAGACCGTAGGATCCTACGCAGTGCCGTAGGGGACCGCACTGCCACTTCCCAGCAAATTAGGGACACTGTTGCTCCTGGGGTATCGGCGAGGACCATTCGCAACCGTCTCCATGAAGCTGGGCTACGGTCCCGCACACCGTTAACCCATCTTCCGCTCACGCCCCAACATCGTGCAGCCCGCCTCCAGTGGTGTCGCGACAGGCGTGAATGGAGGGACGAATGGAGACGTGTCGTCTTCAGCGATGAGAGTCGCTTCTGCCTTGGTGCCAATGATGGTCGTATGCGTGTTTGGCGCCGTGCAGGTGAGCGCCACAATCAGGACTGCATACGACCGAGGCACACAGGGCCAACACCCGGCATCATGGTGTGGGGAGCGATCTCCTACACTGGCCGTACACCACTGGTGATCGTCGAGGGGACACTGAATAGTGCACGGTACATCCAAACCGTCATCGAACCCATCGTTCTACCATTCCTAGACCGGCAAGGGAACTTGCTGTTCCAACAGGACAATGCACGTCCGCATGTATCCCGTGCCACCCAACGTGCTCTAGAAGGTGTAAGTCAACTACCCTGGCCAGCAAGATCTCCGGATCTGTCCCCCATTGAGCATGTTTGGGACTGGATGAAGCGTCGTCTCACGCGGTCTGCACGTCCAGCACGAACGCTGGTCCAACTGAGGCGCCAGGTGGAAATGGCATGGCAAGCCGTTCCACAGGACTACATCCAGCATCTCTACGATCGTCTGCATGGGAGAATAGCAGCCTGCATTGCTGCGAAAGGTGGATATACACTGTACTAGTGCCGACATTGTGCATGCTCTGTTGCCTGTGTCTATGTGCCTGTGGTTCTGTCAGTGTGATCATGTGATATATCTGACCCCAGGAACGTGTCAATATAGTTTCCCCTTCCTGGGACAATGAATTCACGGTGTTCTAATTTCAATTTCCAGGAGTGTATTTTGTTAATAAGCTCATCTGGTACATCCGTTTCAGCTACGCGCATTTTGGTCCAAGAAAATGTTATCATATCTTCAGAAGACTTGTTATTTTAACAAAATGGAAAAGAGAATTCGAAGAGTCTTGTCTATTTGTAAACTTTGTCAAAAAGCTAGACCATCTACAATCTCATATCGTGCTCCGTTGTTTCCTACAATTCCTTCTAAATTAAAAGAATTTGCTTCTGGTAATCTCTTGGAACCCCTTGTCAGAACATTGAATGGATTTTCGTACGTTCTAGTCGCTGTTGAACTTACTTCAAAATTTGTTTCTTTCACACCGTTACGTAAAGCCACTGGACGGTCTGTATCCAACGCCTTTGTTAAAAATTTCTTACGTGAAGTTGGACACGTTAGTAAAGTCATTTCAAATAACGGACCGCAATTCAGATCTGCTGTTTGCTCACACATTCTTCGGAATCATAAAATCAAAACTGTTTTTATTTCATTGTACTCTCCACATTGTAACCTGTCTGAAATGATTATGAAAAAAATCAATAAGCTTTGCAGAATTTATTGTCAGAGAGAGCATCAGTATTGGGACAGATATTTACACTTATTTCAAAATGTGCTGAATGAAATACCTCATGACTCCACTGCTTTACCACCCATTGTTGTACTGAAGAATGAAGAACCACCGAACAGAATTAGAGAGCTTGTACGTTTCCCGAATACACGTAAACTTCGACACAAAAACATAATTGATTTGGCTATTAAAAATATAAAATCTGCAGCAGACTAAAGGTGAAAACTACACGGTAAAGCAAATGCAAAGAAATTATATATGGTCAGAAAGATCTCATTAAAGCTCATTCATTGTCACTTAAGAAGCAACACTTGAGTCACACATTCTTTCTGATTTACAATGGACCTTACAGAATCCGACGAATACCACATGATAATTGCATTGAAGTTGAAACTCTGCGTACTAGGAAGAGTAAAGGATTGCACCATATTTCACATGTAAAACCGTTTATTGAGAGATAATCTGCTTTTTAACTTAATCTTTGCTATAAAATTCTTCACGTTACTAGTACGCTTTGTCAAGCGGCTTCTGGCGACTGCACCATACTGAGCAGTTCAATCCATCTGGCATATGCACCAAAACACCAGATCGTCCACATACATGTAGCGGACAAAGGTACAGTTTTTCAACATAAGTCCCTGTAACCGGTATTGTAGTATGTGTAAAAATGGCTCCATGGCAATGGCATATATAAGTACCGACAGGGATCAACCTTGCTCCACAGAGTGGGAAAGAGTGCTCTTGCCCACTGTGCATCCACTGATTGTAACCTATGGAGCCGTGTCATTCAGAAGGTGCTTGAATGCGTTTATGAAGTGAGGGAAGGTCAGCTGCTGCAGTACTTTCTCAAGATAATCATGACATACCCTATCGAAAGCATAGTCGAAGTCCACTGACGCTAAGGCCATACACATACGACATGCCTCCGCCAGTGCGATGCCATTGTGATAATCACTGAGTGCTGTTTAGATGTTGCTGTTACTGCCGAGACATGTCTGGTAGGAGACGAACTGGCGCAGCCAGAATTCTCGCAAACATCCTGAAATCGCCAGCAGTCACCTTGGGGACCAATATAAGAATGCTGTCAACAAAGGCAGGTGGCATCTACACTGCAAGGTTCAACAGCTCTTGACACATCATAAACTACCGTGGCATCATAACATCGTGGAACATACGATAAAACTCTATCAGCAGACCATCTAGGCCCAGCGATTCGTTGGACGTCCACGTCGGCGACGTCCTCCATTGTTATGGAGACCATGAGGGTCGCCACTGTATCTCCAACGAGGGTCTGAGGCAGCAAGTGGTGGATTTCATCCGTTTGAGTAACATCATGTTCTTCTGTGGCGTAGAACCACCTGAATGATCAACGAATGTGTTGGCGATATCCATTTGGGCCATTTGCCATATCCAGCACGAGGATCAAAACTTTCGACATCTGCGACCCTCTTAGATAATGCAGCGTATGGTCCTGAGTTGGTTTTGAGTATGTGCATACACAAGGGCGCCTTGAGGATGGTGTCATGTAAACAAAGTGGTTTTTCTTTGAATTCAGTTGGCGAATTTCAGCCTGACGTACCGGTGATGTTTGCTGTAGCATAAAGTGATATTCCATGGTGCGACATTGCCAATACATAGCCTCTCGACCACAATGCATCATCACATGCCGCAGTGCATGCTTAATGCAATCCAGCCACCACTGGATCATGGAAGGGAACGCCAGATGCCGCCTCTCACAGTTCCTCCGTATCTCCACTATCCTCTGCCGACATTCTGGATCCCAAAGGATTGCAACATTTATTTTCCACGATCTCTTGCTCCGCCAGAACCCTCTGTCATTGAACGAAGGTGGTGCAGAGGTAGCCATTATAACTGGAAGAGGCTGTGGTCTAGGGGTAGCCTCTTTGATAAGTAATTGAAACGTTCTCGGTCCCAGATTCGAAATCCGCCATTGCTTAAATTTTTATTAATAATCAGCATTGGCGGCCGAAAGCTTCCGGCATAAGAAGTCACCCTCATTCTGACAAAGACTTTGCCAAAGAGGGCGGAGAAGCAGACAAAGGTTCAGGACACTCTCTTGTCGTTAGGGTGGAAAACTGCCCCTAAATGTGGAAGAATCAGCAATGATTAACGGCACGAGAATGCAGAAGGCAATGGAACATATTGCATTAGGGGTATCCACAGGACTTGTGGCCTGTAATTGGAAAATGTCATGGTGATATCTCCATTTACAAAATAAAATCGGAGTAGTCCCGTATTCGGATCGCCGGAAAGGGACTGTCAAGGGGAAGGTGACCATAGGAGAAAGACTGCATTACCAACGAATTCTACACACCAATTTTGCGAGTCGTGGGGTGGAATGTCAGATGGTTGACGTATTAGGAAGCTAGAAAATCTGAAAAGGGAAATGCAATGGCTCAATCTAGATATAGTACGAGTCAGTGAAGTAAAATGGAAGGAAGACAAGAAATTCTGGTCAGATGAGTAAAGGATAATTTCAACAGCGACAAAAAATGATACAACGGGAGCGGGATTCTTTATGAGTAGAAAGATAGGAAGGTGGGCAGAGAGTGTGTTACTGTGAACAGTTTTGTGATACGGATGTTCTTATAGGAATCGACAGCAAAGCGGCAACGGTAGATCATATATACGTGCTGGGGTCGCAAGATGAAGACGAAGATATAGAGAAAGCGTATGAGGATACTAAAATGTAAAGGGAGATGAAAATCTAATAGTCATTGGGGCTGGAATGCAGTTGTATGGGAAACAGTAAAAGAAAAGGTTACCGAAGAATATGGAATTGGAGAAGGAATGAGAGAGGAGAAAGACTAACAGAGTTCTGTAATAAATTTCAGCAAGTAATAGGGAATACTCTGCTGAAGAATTACAAGAGCAGGGGATATGTATGGCCGGGCGATATGGGAAGATTTCAGTTAGATCACATCGTGGTCAGACGGAGATTTTAAAATCAGATAAGCCGGCCGGTGTGACCGAGTAGTTCTAAGCGCTTCAGTCTGGAACCGTGCGGCCGCTACAGTCGCAGGTTCGAATCCTGCCTCGGGCATGGATGTGTGTGATGTCCTTAGGTTAGTTAGGTTTAAGTAGTTCTAAGCTCTAGGGGACTGATGACCTCAGATGTTAAAAGTCCCATAGTGCTTAGATCTATTTGAATCATTAAAATCAGATACTGGAATGCAAGGCTTATCCAGGGGCAGATACAGACTAAGATTACAATGTTGTAGTGAGAAAGCGTAGGCTGAAGTTCAAGAGATTAGTCATGAAGACTCAATACGCAAAGAAGTGGGATATTTAAGTATTAAGGTATGACGAAATACGATTGAAGTTCTCTAAGGATATAGATGGAGCAATGACGAATAGCGCAGTAGACAGTACAGTTGGAATGGATACCTCAAAAAAGGGCAGTCACGAAAGTTGGAAAGAAAAACATATGTACAAAGTAGGTAACTGCGAAGAAAACATGGGTAACAGAAGAAACACTTCAACTGATCGATGAAAGAAGGAAGTATAAAACTTTTCAAGGGAATTCAGGAATACAGAAATACAAGTCACTGAGGAATGAAATAAACAGGAACTGCAGAGAAGATAAGACGAAATGGCCTCAGTAAAATGTCAAGACATCGAAAAAGAAATGATTGTCGGAAGGACTGACTCAGCATACAGGAAAGTCGAAACAACTTTCAGCGAAATGAAAGGAAAGGTGATAACATTGAGGGTGCAATGGGAATTCCACTGTTGAATGCAGAGGCTAGAGCGGATAGGCGGGAATGAAAGCCTCTATGAGGGGGAAGATCTGTCCGATGTGATAGAAGAAGAAACAGGAGACGTTACAGAATAGTAAGGGGATTCAGTACTAGAATCGGAATTTAAAAGAGCTTTGTAGCATTTAAGATGAAGTAAGGCAGAAGGGCGAGCCGTGCACGGCTCGTGTCCGTGCCATTTATTGTTTGTCATCTTCATTTGCGGTACTTCCGCCTCGTTTTCTTATTCCATTTACTGGCATCACTAACTTCCTGCCTTACTTGCCCACGAGCGGCAGCAGCAGCGCGTTTTGATAAGCACACTGTCGTAACATCTTTGGAGCGACCGATAGTATTTCCAGTCGCCATGTGTCTGACTACTTAGTTCGGGACGGACTAGCAGTGCAGTCGGGACGAAGCAGCAGTGAAGTTGGGGGATGGAGCACTGGTGAGGCGCCGACAG
This sequence comes from Schistocerca cancellata, assembly GCF_023864275.1. Taxonomy (NCBI): domain Eukaryota; kingdom Metazoa; phylum Arthropoda; class Insecta; order Orthoptera; family Acrididae; genus Schistocerca; species Schistocerca cancellata. The sequence continues at coordinate 312,371,820 of NC_064626.1, forward strand.
CCTGTGCTCGCCGACCGCTGGCGTCACACATGAACTGTCCGATGGAGGGAGATTGGAGCAGGACGATCGTTGGTTGTTCGTTCGGTTGGTCGTCTCATCAGCCAACGTATACTTCGTCCTTTCTTCGTTTCTGGGCCTGGGCAGTTGGTCAGTTGGCGTGGAGCAGCGAGGAAATCTCCGCAGCGCGTAGTTTGGCCGGGACGACTGGCGGTGTCTACGCACAGTCAGAGTGTGTGCTGTTCTCATTGCTACGACGTCCGTGGCACACCGATCCTGGACACGAAAGTTGAGTTTTGACTTAATCTACCAGCAAGTCATGACTGTTCACATTGTGTCGTTCGGATTTCGTTGTCGGCTGTTGGGACACTCCCGCGAGCACAACGTGTGTTTTCAAGTTGGCAAAATTTAGCCACCCTCCGGGGGAGTTTAACTGTACTTGGTTATTTGGAGTTGAAGTGCACCAGCGGAATCTTCTTCTTTGTGGCCGTTAACGTTCCGGTTATCTGCCCTGGCCATTGACGTAAATTCAGGCAGTGTATTTTCCTCATCATGTTGTGGCTGTCCAGCATGGTGTGTAGTTTGACAGCTCAATGCATTATGAGTTGTGGGCGCCAATACTTTCTACGTTGTTCCATTGAACTCCCTGTTGTGTGCTGATCGGGTGGAGTGGAAGTTATCTTGTCAGTGGGTATGTTGCCTGTCTGTCAGTTGGGTTGTCGTCGTATCGAGAGTGGTTGGGCTGACTGCTTGTCTCACCTAAGCGAGCGTTAGTTTTTGAATTCCAGGCCGACCCTCGGAAACTCCTGAGCGCCATTGAGTGCACTGCCTTTTATTATTTGTTCTTGTTGTTTGTATTTGTATGGCTTCCAGCCGATTTTTTAAAAAATTAAGGTTGTTTTGCCCTTAAGGCTACGATTGTTTGGGCCTTCAGCCTAATTAAAGAACTGTTTTAACGTAAGGCCTTTGGCCTTTTAGAAATTTATTTTGGTTCGAGACTTAAGAGATGGGCTGTCAGCCGACTTTTTTAAAAATTGAAGTTGTTTTACTCTTAATGTGTGAGATTGTTTGGGCCTTCAGCCTAATTGAAAGAACTGATTTAATATAAGGCCTTCTGCCTATTAAATTTCTGATTTCAGTTTGAGTCTTAAGTTATTGGCCTTCAGCCGATTTTAAATTAAAGTGGTCTTGCCCTTAAGGCATGAGATCGTATGGCGCATTCAGCCGGTAATTAAGTTCCAAAAATTAGTGCTGTGTTTTTTAAAAACGTTTTCTTGGCTCTTGTAACGTTTGGTCAAATGAATAAAGCTGTATGTTCAAATGTAAATGACAGCCGCTTATTTTGACCTCTTTCGAGAATTTAAACTACCTGTCCTGTCCTGTTTGTTTAGCAGGGCGTATTAAAGGGATTGATAAAATTCCATCAGAATTTCTAAACTCATGGGGGGAAATGGCACCAGAAGACTATTCACGTTGGTGCGTAGAATGTATGGGTCTGGCGTCATACCAGCTTGCTTTCGGAAAAATATCATCCACACAATTCAGAAGACTGCTGGAGCTGACAAGTACGTGAATTATCACACAGTCAGCTTAACAGCTCATGCATCGGTGTTGCTTACAAGAATAATATACAATGGAATGGAAGAGAAAACTTTTAGACGATCAGTTTGGCTTCAGGAAAGGTAAAGGAACCACAGAGGCAATTCTGACGTTACGGTTGATAAAGGAAGCAAGACTAAAGAAAAATCATGGCACTTTCATAGGTACTGTTGACCTGGACAAATCGTTCGACAATGTAAAATGGTGCAAGATGTTCGAAATTCTCCGAAATGTAGGGATAACCTATAGTGAGAAGCGTAGTATACAATATGTACGAGGGTCAAGAGAGAATAATATGAGCGGATGATTAAAAACGAAGTTCTCGGATTGAAGAGGGTGTAGTACAGGGAAATAGTATGTCGTCCCTACTGTTCAATCTATGCATTGAAGAAGCAGTGATGAAGATTGTCAGTGATACGGTTTGCTGATGACATTACTATCCCGAGTGAAAGGAACGGAGAATTATATGCCAAAATGAATTTTTCACTTTGCAGCAGGATGTGCGCTGATGTGAAACTTCCTGCCAATTAAAACTGTGTGCTCAACTGAGACTCGAACTCAGGTCCTTTGCCTTTCGTGGGCAAGTGCTACACCATCTGAGCTACCCAAGCACGACTCACAACTTTAATTCAGCCAGTACTCGGCTGCAGAGTGAAAATTTCATTCTGGAAACATCCTCCCACGCTATGGCTAATCCATGTCTCCGCAATATCCTTTCTTCCAGGGGTGTTAGTTGTGTAAGGTCTGCCAAAGAGCTTCTGTGAAGTTTGGATGGTAGGTGACGAGGTACTACCAAAATTAAAGCTGTGAGGACTGGTCATGAGTCGTGCTTGGGTAGCTTAGATGGTAGAGCACTTGCTCGCGAAAGGCAAAGGTCTCGAGTTTGAGTCTCGGTTTGGCACACAGTTTTAATCTGCCAGGAAATTTCAAGAATTACATGATCTACTGAGTGGAGTGAACAGTCTAATGAGTGCGGAATATGGATTGAGAATAAATCGAAGAAAGACGAATGTAATGAGAAGCAGCTAAAATGAGAATAGCGAGAAACTTAACATCAGGATTGATGGTCACGAAGCAGACGAAGTTAAGGAATTTTAGTTCTTAGGCAACAAGGTAACCAGTGACGGATGGAGCAAGAAGGATATTGAAAGCAGACTATCACAGACAAATAGGGCATTCCTGGCCAAGAAAAGTCTGCTAGTATTAAACCTTAATTTGAGAAAGAAATGTCTGAAAACGTACATTTGGAACCAGCATTGTAAGGTAGGGAAACGTGGACTGTGGGAAAACCGGAGCAGAAGAGAATCGAAGCATTTTAGATTAGGTGCTACAGACGAATGCTGAAAATTAGGTGGACTGATAAGGTAAGAAATGAAGAGGTTCTGAGCGGAATCGGTGAGGAAAGGAATACATGGAAAGCACTGACAAGGAGAAGGGACAGGATGGTATGACATCCGTTAAAACATGAGGGACTGACTTTTATGACAGTAGACTGAGTTGTATAGGGCAAAAAATGTGGAGGAAGATGGAGATTGGAATACATCCAGCAAATAATTGAGGACGTAGGTTGCAAGTGTTACTGTGAGAAGAAGAGGCTGGCACATGAGAGGAATTCGTTGCGGGCCGCATCAAACCAGTCAGATAACTGATGATTCAAAGAAAAAAAATGTCGTCCGCCACACGTCAGCGTCAAATGTCATTGCTGTAAGTCCCTGGGAGACACAGACCCTGTCAATGCGACTCGCTTAATGTCCGATGACATATGTGTATCCCTGTCAGTAGCGTGAACACTCTGCCAGGTGTCAATGACGTGCTAAAGTGTGATATTTGACGCTGCGATGGCAGGAAACAATTGAAGTCGCTCCCTAGGATGATATGATAGTAGTAGGAGAATAAGGGTGCGACCTCTTCCGCATAAAACCTCGAATGGTCTCTCTTGTTATTCGTATCAAAGGCCCGTACACATTCACAATCCTGTTGCCCCCTATGTGATACAAAGTTCTCGTGCTGGTGGGAGGTAGATCACAGAATGGACCACGATACCCTCTTCGCAAGAATGGCCATGTCGCAGCCATTATCCGGTAGGGCAGGCACAGGGGGGCGTTAATGTTAGCGCTTGTTTGGGAGAGGTGGAGGTGGGAGACCTCAATAGGTTCACACCGTCAACAAAAGGTCCCCTCCTGTGTTCAACAGGATTCAGCTGTCATGATGTGAAGCAATTGCAACCGCTTTAGCTACTGTTGCAGGCGTACGTGCTCGTCTTGTTCGGCCCATGCAGACTTGTGCTGCGATCATCCCTCAGAGTTAACGGGTTGGCTGAATGTTGCAGCACGTCTGAGCTGGGGCAGATACTATATCCATCCGCTGTCGATTATCGAGAAGGGAGTCACTGTCAGAGATCTCCTTCGAATCCGTTGCTGGTCGAATCCCATAAGGGGAACCAATGATCATATCATCCTGCTAGGGATGGTCGTCATTGTCGAGGTCTTTGCCTTCTTAAGGCATCATCCTGCAGGTATAGAGTGGAGCCAGTGGACGTTTCTTCCATCGCTTTCGAGCCCCTTGTTTTGGAGACGAATGTCGGTATCCAACAACAACTAGGGTTCGTTGCCCCAATGACACTGGTTCTCACCACCAAGTCTGCAGTGGACAACGTCTCCCACGGGGCTGTTCCCCCTTTGCATTGCAAGAACAATGCCATAGGGTAGGGGGGGGGCGGCAGTGGACAGTGTCTGTTTATAGTGCCCTGCCGCCACGTCGAAGGCTGCTGAGGCTCGACTGAAGGACGACGCTTCAGTCGACAGATGATCAGATGGAACCTGGTGCACCCCATTCAGATCTGGGTACAAGAGAAATTGTGCTAATTTTTTCGCCATATACACTCCTGGAAATTGAAATAAGAACACCGTGAATTCATTGTCCCAGGAAGGGGAAACTTTATTGACACTTTCCTGGGGTCAGATACATCACATGATCACACTGACAGAACCACAGGCACATAGACACAGGCAACAGAGCATGCACAATGTCGGCACTAGTACAGTGTATATCCACCTTTCGCAGCAATACAGGCTGCTATTCTCCCATGGAGACGATCGTAGAGATGCTGGATGTAGTCCTGTGGAACGGCTTGCCATGCCATTTCCACCTGGCGCCTCAGTTGGACCAGCGTTCGTGCTGGACGTGCAGACCGCGTGAGACGACGCTTCATCCAGTCCCAAACATGCTCAATGGGGGACAGATCCGGAGATCTTGCTGGCCAGGGTAGTTGACTTACACCTTCTAGAGCACGTTGGGTGGTACGGGATACATGCGGACGTGCATTGTCCTGTTGGAACAGCAAGTTCCCTCGCCGGTCTAGGAATGGTAGAACGATGGGTTCGATGACGGTTTGGATGTACCGTGCACTATTCAGTGTCCCCTCGACGATCACCAGTGGTGTACGGCCAGTGTAGGAGATCGCTCCCCACACCATGATGCCGGGTGTTGGCCCTGTGTGCCTCGGTCGTATGCAGTCCTGATTGTGGCGCTCACCTGCACGGCGCCAAACACGCATACGACCATCATTGGCACCAAGGCAGAAGCGACTGTCATCGCTGAAGACGACACGTCTCCATTCGTCCCTCCATTCACGCCTGTCGCGACACCACTGGAGGCGGGCTGCACGATGTTGGGGCGTGAGCGGAAGACGGCCTAACGGTGTGCGGGACCGTAGCCCATCTTCATGGAGACGGTTGCGAATGGTCCTCGCCGATACCCCAGGAGCAACAGTGTTCCTAATTTGCTGGGAAGTGGCGGTGCGGTCCCCTACGGCACTGCGTAGGATCCTACGGTCTTGGCGTGCATCCGTGCGTCGCTGCGGTCCGGTCCCAGGTCGACGGGCACGTGCACCTTCCGCCGACCACTGGCGACAACATCGATGTACTGTGGAGACCTCACGCCCCACGTGTTGAGCAATTCGGCGGTACGTCCACCCGGCCTCCCGCATGCCCACTATACGCCCTCGCTCAAAGTCCGTCAACTGCACATACGGTTCACGTCCACGCTGTCGCGGCATGCTACCAGTGTTAAAGACTGCGATGGAGCTCCGTATGCCACGGCAAACTGGCTGACACTGACGGCGGCGGAGCACAAATGCTGCGCAGCTAGCGCCATTCGACGGCCAACACCGCGGTTCCTGGTGTGTCCGCTGTGCCGTGCGTGTGATCATTGCTTGTACAGCCCTCTCGCAGTGTCCGGAGCAAGTATGGTGGGTCTGACACACCGGTGTCAATGTGTTCTTTTTTCCATTTCCAGGAGTGTAGCTTATCAAACTGTCGTAGGATCTCAAGGCTGTGATCACCATGTTCTAAATTGCCATCTCAAATGGCAACTTCGAACACACGGACTGTTCTCTGGCCGAGACCTGCACCAGTTTTACAGTGTCAGTGTGTCCATCTGTATGTCTGAACCTAAGGTCGCTTGTCTTATTGAGAATCCGCGTATCATCCACTAGTTTCACGTAGACTACGCTACTCACGATGGAGGGTTGAATCCCTGTTACTTCATGATGATCTCATAAAAATTAGTCAATTTCCAATTCTTTTCGTCGCACATACTTGGTCTTAAAACCGAACTTCAGTGTTGAATGTCGAGTTATGTGAAAATTTCATGGTGCTTCAAAGGGAGTAAGCTGCAATGAGTATCACCCGACCAAGTATCACCCATTGTATTGGTAGTTCCATAGAATGCTTCCGCCTTAGTAACTGGACCTGGACCCTTGTTCTGAGGAGCAGGAGGCTGTGCCTATAAAACCCCTCCCACACCTCGAGACCGCCATGCCACATAGTCGACTGAAGCAGTGTATACAACCTGACCGTGCGGTGGCACGTAAGAAATCTAAGAAAAAAGCTTGTGATAATGGGATTCTGTTCCCAGATGTCTTACTCAACTGTTGACTCCGCAATGGACCTTGACGTTCAGCTGTCTACCTAAGTCTGTTCAATACCTTCCGTACATCCCTGTATAGCTGTGATCAATGACCTAAGGTAACACGTTCCATTCCTTAAATGTTAATCGTGTGGAATCAGAATTGCGATTGGCTTAGCTGCGTCAGTTCATTTATGATTCATATGCGGACATAGTATTCTTAGAGGAGGTTTTATATAGTAATTTCTCCTTACCTGGTTTTCGTATGATCTTTCATGTAGCACCCGAATACTCTACACGGACCGTCTTATTCTTTCGTGAAGGTTTTCCTATTGGTGATATGGAAATGTTGGATTCTGGCAGGGGCATAGGTTGTCAGCTTCTTAATCGTACCTTGGCCCTTTTATATGACCCTTCTGGCACTGGTCCCGCAGGGGATCGTTCACGTTTTTATAAAGAGAATATTGTATATCTGTTGCGTAAGAGTCTTCCGGGTATTTTGTTGGGTGGTGGCTTTACTGTGTATTGCGTCCTGCTGATCGGTCTCCAAATTTTAATTAATCTCGTGAATTACATGAACTGGTCTGCTGCTTACGCCTGAAAGACGTCTGGATATGTAAATACCCGAAGTTAGTTAAATTTACCACCCTACTGCGACTTCTAGTAGCAGATTAGATAGCGTTTACTTATGAGACTGCCTGATCGATAGTATTCTTAATGTTGTAGTAATCCCAGATTCCTTTACGGATCACTGTGCTGTGACCACACCTCTCAATTTTGAACGGCAACCAGTCAAATTGTTTCGACCCCCGTGGATGTTAAACATCGTTCACCTTGCTAACCCCTCTCTCGATGACATGACGCGAGTGGTGTGGGAGCGTACTCTACGGTCCACTGGAAAATACTCTTCCACCCTTGTCTGGTGGACACTGCTAGCTAGTTAGGCTCAAGCAAATTCTGATACTTTTCTGTGCTGCCACAGTGCGAGACTTTCGGAGAACTCACGAATATTACTATTCCATCCTACGTGAACTTATGCTGCTTCGGATCACGCCCGTCTGAGAATTGTGAATGTTAGGCGAGTAAAGGCAAAACTGTTGGCCTTGAAGAGAATAAAAATGGAAGGTTTGAAAATCCAATCTAAACCGCGTTCATTGGTGACGGAAGAACTGACTTCCGTATGTGATTTGTTACGGCATCAGACCCGTCGCCGTCGCGCTTGTATTCATTCTATCACGACAAATTATGGACGTATCGTGATGGCGCAAGCTGATATAGTGCGTATCTTACACCAGTACTATGTAGACATCAACGACATCCATGAGTCCACTGAAAGTTTTTACGACCCACTTATCAGCGTTTTGGATACGACAATTACATCTCAACATAATGCAACGCTCTTAGATGCCCTTTTATCCCGAGGATTTACTTATTGTGGGATCGCCTTCTCAAAAGTACGCGGGTCTAGATGGCATTCAGAAGGAATTTTACGTGCGCTTTTGGCCGTTGTTGGATGCTACCTTTACAGACCAGAGTAGTGCCGACCTCGTTCAAAGTGGGAAAAATTGCTTTAATCCCGAAACTCAGTGGACCGGCTGCCCCTCATAGCTTTCGCCCACTTACTTTGTTAAACTTTGATTATAAGACTGTGGCGAGGGTAGTTAATAGTAGGATGTCGGCTCTGATGGACACGATTGTTACAAAACATCAAAGCTGCGTACGTGGTCGTAACATTCTTACCCCAATAGTCGAGTGTCGTGATATGGTTTCCGTTGCTGTTTAAACGTCCGTCCCTTGTGCCCTTGCTTTTCTAGACTTCGATAAGGCATTTGATAATGTTAATCACGACTTTCTGCGACGAATTCTGGAGGCAGTTGGTTTTACTTTTGACACATGGCGAATGCTCTCAAATCTGTTTACGGGTATTTCGGCTTCGGTCGTTGTTAATGGCCAATTGACGCCCCCATCGGATATCTGTAGAGGAGTGCCTCAAGGAAGCCCGATGTCAATGACTTTGTTTGTGTTGTTCCTGGAGCCCCTACTTCGGATGCTAGCATCCCAGCTGACAGGTTGGACGCTTTCCTGCTGGACTATAGCTGTTCATGCATACGCTAATGCTAAATGCTGTAATCGATGATTCTTGTCGGAGTTCAAGTGCAAAACTTAAGGGGAGACGGTGGCAGATATAATGAAAAATTTACAAATTATTTTTATTTGCTTATTTGATAGCAAATATAATTGAGATTACCATCCCAAATTTTTTCCTTGAAATTCGAACTACAAATGGCATAAAAAAAATTCAAACCCTAAGCAGTGTAATGCGCGAAGCCCGCTTTTCAGTGCACCAAATGGAGCAAAAATTTTATTGCAGAATTTGGCCTGTGAACCTAGAAAATATAGCTTTAGAAGGCTGTGATTTTTTTGTATACATAACAGCAGTGTTGTAAAGAAAGCTGTAGAGCCATTTTCTGGTTCAATCAATGTGGTATAGAAGGCTGTAGAGTGTTGTAAACAAGTTTTGTGGTGTTCAGTGGAATCCGAGTGACGCTTGATTTATTGTGCCATTCTTTGTGCGAGGTTGAATCTGTTGATCCCTTTTTACAATGGCTAGGCCTGGTAAAGTATTTAAAAATATAGTAAGTCCCATATTTCCAATATAAAGCGAAAAACTGACATTGAGGTTAGGGTTGGGCCTGCAAATGCAAACATTAACTTGTATCCAAGTGCATCTAAAATAAAACTTGGGACAGGGATTGTGTCAAAAGAAACAAATCATGACAGAAATACAGGTTTCAGAATTGTAGGTCTGGAAATAGTGGCAGAAGCACTTAGAAAAGCCTGCAAGTGCTCTGTTTGTGGAGGAAATGTGGATTTGGTTGATGATGGAAAGAAAGAAGGTTTGGTTTGCTCATTGCACATTTTGTGTCAAAATTGTGATGCTGACAGACCATTCAAGACATCAAAGATCAGTAATAGAATCTATGAAGCCAATATGAGATTTGCTTATGGAATAAGATGTATAAGGATTGGAAGAGATGGTGGAAACCTTTTATGTGGTATTATGAACATGCCTGGTCCTCCTCTAAAGTTTTCTGCAATGAATACTGCTCTCCTCAATGTAGTTGCAGAAGTAAGTGAAGAGAGCATGAAAATGGCAGTCCTGGGGGCAATTCAAGAAAATTGTGAAGCAACTAATAGCAACGATATAGCAGTTTCCTGTGAAAGTTCCTGGATGAAGAGGGGGCATACTTCACTGCATGGAGTTTCAACAATCATTAGTGTCGACACTGGAAAAGCATTAGATTTAGAGGTGATGTCTAAATATTGTTCTGCATGTTCTTGCACAAGAAATATATTGATGCAGGTAAAGAAACAAAATGGCAACAAGCCCATAAAGCTGTTTGTACCAGAAATTATGCAGGCTACAGTGGTGGGATGGAAGCTGCAGGTACGAAATTCATTTTCCATAGATCTTCGCAAAAGTATGGATTAAGATACGTACAGTATTTAGGAGGTGGAGACTCTAGTGCTTTCAAGCATGTAGTTTAAAGTCAGCCTTTGGAAAAGATTGCACTATTGAGAAACTGGAGTGCTTAGGCCATATTCAGAAGTGGATGGGTGGACGACTCCGAAGACTAGTTGCAGACAATAAAGGCAAGCTACTAGAGGATGGGAAGCCACTGAGAGGTAAAAACAGACTAACGAAGAAGAGAATTGACAGCCTACAAGTCTATTATGGTGCTGCAATTAGAAGTAACCTCACAAGCTTGGACAGTATGAGGAAAGCAGTATGGGCTATTTGGTTTCATTACTCGTTGACAGACATTACACCTGAACATGGCCTCTGTTCTAATGAATGGTGCAAATTTTTGAAAAGTAAGGAAAGTGGGGAAGCTTATACCCATAAACATAACCTCCCTTATGAGGTTTCAATGGAAATTAAACCAACTTTTAGAGCACTGGCTTCACCAGAACTGCTAGAAAAATGTCTGCAGGGGAAAACGCAGAACCCAAATGAAAGTTTCAATGTTCTTATATGGAAAAGATCTCCAAAGACTGTGTTTGTTTCCAATTTGGTGGTGAAGACTTCTGCCTTGGAAGCTGCAGCAGTGTTTAATGATGGGAATGTGGCAAGACTTCACATCCTCATCAAGTTGGGCTTTACAAAATGGTTCAAATGGCTCTGAGCACTATGGGACTCAACTGCTGTGGTCATAAGTCCCCTAGAACTTAGAACTACTTAAACCTAACTAACCTAAGGACATCACACACATCCATGCCCGAGGCAGGATTCGAACCTGCGACCGTAGCGTTGGGCTTTACACCTGGAGTCTTCACTGAGCAGATACAGCAGATCATCAATAAGCAAAGAATCGCGAAGGTGGAGACTTCAGCCAAGAACATACAAAAAATTGCTAAGCAAAGGAGCAGAGAAGCTAAAAAAACTGTTGAGGATGATGAGGAAGAAATGGAATATGGATATGGGCAGTTTTAGTTAGGGTATGATAGATTTTTTTTTTTTTTTTTACATTTCATCCAAAATTTAAAATGATTTTTATGCAACTTTAGGTTTCCTGCTTTCAGGAACACATATATCAGAAACTATTGGAGGGATTGCAATGAGATTTGGTACACCTATTCTTTTATTTTGAAGCAATATTTAAATGGAACAAAATTTTAATCGAGAAATTATAAGAGTTTTGTGGTTGATAATATATTGAAAAGTTTGCTTTTAAAAAATGTTCGAATTCAAAATATCACAGAACATAATAGCATTAATTTACCACAAAGTTACTGCACTTAATGGTACACCTATTAGTGTAGATTATTTTACCATTAAAAAAATTGCCAAATTTGCCTCGAAATTATGCAAAAGTGTACCTTAAAATAATGATGCAATAAAAAATTCAAAATTATCTCACTGCATTAGATTGTTATTAAAAATTCTGATTTAAAAAAAAAATCATATTAGGTCTCTATACATAAATGTGCAAAATTTCAATGAGATTTAACAAAAAATGGCAAAGATATGGATTTACAAAAATATCAGTACAAGACTGCCACCGTGTCCCCTTAATGAAGGTAAATGCAAGCTTCTTCCCATACGAGGTTTTGATGACTCCGTTGTTCCATGGGCTACTGCGGTGGATCGGCATACGTCTCCCGGTATCATCATCGGTCGTTGTCCATTCAAAATGGCGGCGCCAAATGGAAGTCTGTTGCAGAAAAACTTCAGGGCGCGAAACTAGGGCATGAAAGGCGTTCTCTTACTCTGCTCTAGAAAGTCCGAATACTGGATACATATGTCTTACGCATTTATTTCTCTGTGACCATCCTGCTAGTCTTAACCCCATATTGATGTTGATCGCATAAATTGTAAGTTAAAACACATTCGTGACTTCTATCTTGCAGTGAGCTACACTACTGGCCATTGAAATTGGTACACCATGAAGATGACGTGCTACAGACGCGAAATTTAACCGACAGGAAGAAGATGCTGCGATATGCAAATGATTAGTTTTTCAGAGCATTCACACAAGATTGGCGCCGGTGGCGACACCTACAACGTGCGGACATGATGAAAGTTTCCAACCGATTTCTCATACACAAACAGCAGTTGACCGGCGTTGCCTGGTGAAACGTTGTTGTGACGCCTCGTGTAAGGAGGAGAAATGCGTACCATCACGTTTCTGACTTTGATAAAGGTCGGATTGTAGCCTATCGCGATTGCGGTTTATCGTATCGCGACATTGTTGCTCGCGTTGGTCGAGATCCAATGACTGTTAGCAGATTATGGAATCGGTGGGTTCAGGAGGGTAATACGGAACGCCCTGCTGGATCCCAACTGCCTCATATCATTAGCAGTCGAGATGACAGGCATCTTATCCGCATGAGCGTAACGGATCGTGCAGCCACGTCTCGATCCCTGAGTCAACAGATGGGGACGTTTGCAAGACAACAACCATCTGCACGAACAGATCGACGACGTTTGCAGCAGCATGGACTATCAGCTCTGAGACCATGGCTGCTGTTACCCTTGACGCTGCATCACAGACAGGAGTGCCTGCGATGGTGTACTCAACGACGAACCTGGGTGCACGAATGGCAAAACGTCATTTTTTCGGATGAATCCAGGTTCTGTTTACAGCATCATGATGGCCGCATCCGTGTTTGGCGACATCGCGATGAACGCACATTGGATGCATGTATCCGTCATCGCCATACTGGCGTATCACCCGGCGTGATGGTATGGGGTGCCATTGGTTACACGTCTCGGTCACGTCTTGTTCGCATTGACGGCACTTTGAACAGTGGACGTTACGTTTCAGATGTGTTACGATCCGTGGCTCTACCCTTCATTCGATCCCTGCGAAACCCTGAATTTCAGCAGGATAATGCACGACCACATGTAGCAGGTCCTGTACGGGCCTTTCTGGATACAGAAAATGTTCGACTGCTGCCCTGGCCAGCACATTCTCCAGATCTCTCACCTACTGGAAACGTCTGGTCATTGGTGGCCGAGCAACTGGCTCGTCACCATAAGCCAGTCACTGCTCTAGATGAACTGTGGTATTGTGTTGAAGCTGCATGGGCAGCTGTACCTGTACACGCCATCCAAGCTCTGTTTGTCTCAATGCCCAGGTGCATCAAGGCCGTTATATACGGCCAGAGGTGGTTGTTCTGGGTCCTGATTTCTCAGCATCTATGCACCCAAGTTGCGTGAAAATGTAATCACATGTCAGTTCTAGTATAATATATTTGTCCAATGAATACCCGTTTATCATCTGGATTTCTTTTTGGTGTAGCAATTTTAATGGCCAATAGTGTATTTATGGGCTGACATCTCATGGAGACCTGTCCTCACCATGAAATTCCTAAAGACTGGTTGGAAAGCAGTCACTGCCCGAACCTCGTTGAAAGAGAATCGCTGCAAACAACTTGGACAACAGTTTGGCTCAATATCAGTCTTACTATTTTGCTGATGCGCATAGCGTCCTCGTGGTATGAGGTAGTAAATAACTTGATTCCAACGAACGAGCGATTTTCCGTATTGGGGTTAGTGACAGGGATTTATGTAGTCGTTGTACGTCTCCAGATACGATACGACATCGCGTTACATGTGGAGGTCATATGGCACACTGGTCTTGGATAAAGACACAATTGACCTTCCTTACTCTATCTTCTAAGACTGCATACACTACGGATATCATATTGCGCCCAAATTCTTCTTTCTTTCCACGGTCGAAAACCCATACCGTCATGTGGTTGCTGGGACACTTTGTTCATTATGTTGTAGAAGGCGAGGGGGAAGATCACATGAACTTCATGTAGTACATGATCACTGCCTACTACACATGCTTGCGAATGCCTCGAAATCGAGACCTCTTCGGCAACATGTTGAATCTGGTTTTTCGTCGGCAAGGTGTTGGTTAATTTAATTTTTCTGATGATGAGTGTTTTTCTTTGTTATGTACATTCCCATCTGATTGATTCGGCTTGTCCTATCCCGGTTTCCCTGTTTGTTTTGTTTTGTGTTTCGTCTTGGTATCGCTTCAGTTCTATTTTAGAATGTGTATGGATGAAGTATAGATACACATCCTTGCCATCAAATTGAGATTTTTCTTAGTTTGCTGTTTCGAATGTAATCAGGTTTCGTTTTTCCTTGTAATTTTATATTCTATTACAAAATATAAAAATATATAAAAAACACAAAATGGAAAAAAATGTAAAAATTACGAAGAAAATATAAAAATATTTGTTAATACATATCGTGTGAGCTTGGTGGTGGTTTGTCGGCTACGTTCTCGTTTTTTTTCCTTTCTCTTTTGATTTATTATTCTGTTATCACAATTAATTTTTTCTCCCATGATGATTCGACTGTGGTCTACTGAAGTGTCATAATAGTACCAAGTCATTCAGATAAAAAAAATAAAAAAAGGGAGTTTACCAACTATCGGAGATTTGCGACTGGATACAAGACTACCTTGCAGACAGAACGTAGCATGTAGCTTAATTAAAAAAAAAAGTTGAGTGGAAGGCTCAAAAAACTAACTTTAACGGATGTCGTGTGACGTCCGCAACGACCAAACATAACGATCAACAACGAAAAATAAATGCAAAAAAAGGGGTAACTTTTTTGAGTCATAATCCAAACGTCTTTGGTCCTGGGTTCGAGCCCCTCCGCTGCTTAAATTTTGATTAATAATCGGCATTGGTGGCCGAAGACTTCCGGCATAAGAAGTCACCCTCATTCTGCCAAAGGCCTTGTCGTAGAGGTCGGAGGAGCGGACAGAGGGCACTCTCTTGTCCTAGAGGTGGGAAACTGCCCTTAAAGACGGAAGAATGAGCAATGATTGCAGAAGGCAATGGAAACCACTGCATTCTAGGACATGTGGCCTCTAATTGAAGAAGTGGCACGATGATCTCTCCATTGACAAAAGATTCTGGAGTAGTCCCCCATTCGGATCTCCGGGAGAGGACTGCCAAGGAGTACCATGAGACACAGATTGAAAACTCAACGGAAGGATAACGTCCTACGAGTAGTGGAGTGGAATGTCAGAAGCTTGAACGTGTTATGGGACTAAAAAATCTGAAAAGGGAAATCCAAAGGCTCAATCTTAGTGAAGTGAAGTGGAAAGAGGACAAGGATTTCTGGTCAGATGAGTACAGGCTAATATCAACAGCAGTAGAAAATGTTATAACAGGATTAAGATTCGTTATGAATAGGAAGGTATGGCTAAGAGTGTCTTACTGTGAAGAGTTCAGTGATAGGGGTGTTCTTACCAGTATCGATAGCAAACCAACACCGATGACGATAGCTCGGGTGTACATGGCGACGTCGCAAGCTGAAGATGAAGAAATTGAGAAAGTTTATGAGGATATTGAAAGAGTAATACAGTGTATAAAGGGGGAATGCAGCTGTAGGGGAAGGAGTAGAAGAAAAGGTTACAGGAAAATATGGGCTTGGGACAAGGAATGAGAAAGGAGAAAGACTAACTGATTTCTGTTTCAGGTTTCACCTAGTAATAACGAATACCCTGTTCAAGAAACACAGGAAGAAGGGGTATACATGGAAAAGGCCGGATGCTACGGGAAGATTTCAGTTAGATTACATCATGATCAGACAGCGATTCCGAAATCAGATTCTGGATTGTAAGGCGTACGCAGGAGCAGATATAGACTCAGATCACAATATATTAATGATGGAGAATAAGCTGAAGTTTAAGACATTGGTCAGGAAGAATCAATAGGCAAATAAGTGGGATACGGAAATACTAACGAATGATGAGGTACCCTTGAAGTTCTCTAAGGCTATAGATACAGCAATAACGAATAGCTCAGTAGTCAGTAGAGGTGAAGAGGAATGGACATCTCTAAAAAGGTCCATCACGGAAGTTTGGAAGGAAAACATAGATAAAATGAAGGTAACTGCGGAGAAACCTTGGGTAACAGAAGAAATACTTCAGTTGATTGATGAAAAGAGGAAGTAGAAAAATGTTCCGGGAAACTCAGAAATAGAGAAATACAAGTCGCTGAGGAATGAAATAAATACGAAGTGCTGGGAAGCTAAGGCGAAATGGCCGCAGGAAAAATGTGAAGACATCGAAAAAGAAATGATTGTCGGAAGGACAGACTCAGAATACTGGAAAGTCAAAACAACCTTCGGAGAGATTAAAAGCAAGGTTGGTAACATTAAGAGTGCAACGGGAATTCCACTGTTAAATGCAGAAATGAGAGCAGATAGGTGGAAAGAATATATTGAAAGCCTCTATGAAGGGGAAGATTTCTCTGATGTGATAGAAGGAGGAACAAGAGTCGATTTAGAATTGATAGGGGATCCAGTATTAGAATCAGAATTGAAAGGAGTTTCGGAGGAGTTTAGGTTAAATAAGGCAGAAGGGATGGATAACATTCGATCAGAATTTCTAAAATCATTGGGGGAAGTGGTAACAAAACGACTATTCACGTTGGTGTGTAGAATCTATTAGTCTGGCGACATTCCGTCTGATTTTCGGAAAAGCATCATCCAAATAATTCTGAAGACAGTAAGAACTGACAAGTGTGAGAATTATTGCACAGTCAGCTTAACAGCTCATGCATCCAAGTTGCTTACAAGAATAATATACAGCAGAGTGGAAAAGAAAATTGAAGATGCGCTAGATGACGATCAGGAAAAGTAAAGGCACGAGGGAGGCAATTCTGACACTGCCGTTAATAATGAAAGCAAGACTAAAGAAAAATCAAGACACATTCATAGGATGTGTCGACCTGGAGAAAGAGTTCGACAATGTAAAATGGTGCAAGATGTTCGAATTTCTGAAAAAAGTAGGGGTAAGCTATAGGGAGAGACGGGTCATATACAATATGTACAATAGCCAAGACGGAATAATAAGAGTGGACAACCAAGAACGAAGTGGTGGTAGTAAAAAGAGTGCCAGACAGGGATTTAGCCTTTCGCTCCTACTGTTCAGTCTGTACATCGAGAAAGCAATGATGGAAATAAAAGAAAGGTTCAGGAATGGAATTAAAATTCAAGGTGAAAGGATATCAATGATATGATTCGCTGATGACATTGCTATCCTGAGTGAAAGTGAAGAAGAATTACATGATCTGCTGAACGGAGTGGACAGTCTAATGCAGGGCCGAACAAACACGGAAAACCGCACGCGTGCAAAGCGAGGTGTAGCGAGTGCCTGCACAGTGCATCGGTTCCACACAGCGTACTTCGCCTCAACTCGGCTTGCTAGGTGCGGCCGACGCTGTGCGCTGCCGAATGCGCTGCCAGACGGCTTAGTCAACAGTGGAATATGTAAGCGCAAGACAATTACCGGAATAATGTAATCATCTGCTCCTAAAAAAGGGAAAACTGCCGAAAGTCCATTTAAACCGGAATGGGAACTCTCCTACTTTTTTGTGCGATGTGACGATAAAGCCAAACGTCTAATCTGCGGTACACTAATTACGTGTGTCAGAAAATCGTCTATTGAAAGGCACTACAGCAAATTGCATTCAGAAACGTATAGTGATATAACAGGGGATGCCAGAGAGGAAGAATTACGGAGGTTGCAAACTCTTGCAGAAGAGAATTCTGTAACTACAAACGAGTTTCAAAAAATGGTTCAAATGGCTCTGAGCACTATGGGACTCAACTGCTGAGGTCATAAGTCCCCTAGAACTTAGAACTACTTAAACCTAACTAACCTAAGGACATCACACACATCCATGCCCGAGGCAGGAATCGAACCTGCGACCGTAGCGGTCGCGCGGTTTCAGACTGTAGCGCCCAGAACCGCTCGGCCACTCCGGCCGGCTACAAACGAGGTTTGTTGCAAGTACTTTAGCATGTATATTTTGGTTAATGGTCATGCGAAACGAAATAACATTTGTTTAGATTCCTTAGTTTTCGTTTTCGCATAAATTATTTCTAATATATCTTTTTTTCTCTACTTTAGGGTGAAGAAGATGAGGGGTGTTAGAAGATGAGCTAGTTACAAAGTTGCTCTACGTTTAGCAAGAGCTGGGAGGCCATTTATGGACGGGCCATTAATAAGAAACATTATGTTGGACGTAGTAGAGACAATGAATCCCACATTAGCTCCCGCGTACAGCAAAATACCACTTTCCAGAATGACAATACATCGCAGAATCAACGACATTGCTGAGAATTTGCGTGAACAACTGGCAGCCAAAATTGAAAACTTCCTAGCGTACTCCATCGCACTTGGTGAGTCCACGGATATTAACGACATGCTCAGTTAGCAATATTTTTGCGTGGTTTGGACGACGACCTACATGTAACGGAAGAGCTCCTGGATATGATTTCGTTGAAGGACACTGATACAGGGGCGGATATTTTAGCAGCTGTTGAAATGGCAGCTGAAGAAATAGGACTCCCTTGAGAAAAGCTGTTTTCCGTACCCACAGACGGGGCACCAGCAATGTGCGGTAAAGCAAAAGGGTTCATTGGCCTGCTGCGGAAAAAGCTTAACATGCCGAATTTACCTTCCGTTCATTGTTTTGCACACCAAGAGGCTCTTTGCGTGAAAGTTAACGGTCTTCAAGATGTGATGAAGGTAGTGGTGCGTATCGTGAACTACATTCGTTCTCATGGACTCACCCATCGTCAATTCAAAGAAATTTTGATTTCCTTTGAAGAGGAGTATCCAGATATTGCCTACCGCGCTGAAGTGCGCTGGCTGAGCAACGGGAAAGTGATTTCCCGAATTTTTCGACTACGCCACACTGTGGCTCAGTTTTTGGAGAGCAAAGAACGTCCGGAGCCACTTTTTCATGAACCTGAATGGGTAGCTGATTTAGGATTTTTAGCAGACATCATGGCTCTCCTAAATGATATAAGTCTGAAACTCCAAAAAGAAAAAAATCTCATCAACGATATGATCAGCAAAATAAACGCTTTCCAGTATAAACTGAAGTTCCTCAAAAACAACCTTTCAGAGAAAAATGGGCAACACTTTCCTGAACTAGGTAAGCGAGATATAAATTGTACCTTTATTAAAACAGCCTGATTTTTGTAGCCACTCTAATCAAAACGGTACTATATTTTTGTTTGACAGCATCTGTACAGGAAGGAACGCGCTTTGCAAAATACGTCGAGGTGCTACAATCCCTTGAAAATGCGGTTAACGACCGATTCCAGGTAATGTGCCGATATATGACATACAACTAAATAAAGGAGATTGCGTTACATGTGCAAGTGTAACATTACATTAAGACCAATAGTACACATTACATGTTTATTAAAATCTATCGCATTTTAGTACTTCGAAACAACGGCTTACATTACTTTCATTTATTAACATTGGCTTTGTTATTGTTTCAGGAAATTACCCACCTGCAGCCAATTCTCGATGTTTTTGTGAAACCTTTTTCGATGGATATTGAAAGTGCATCTTCAGATTTACTCGTACATTTCGAACTAATTGATTTGCAAAGCGATGTTCACCGAAAGGATGTGTTTTACAATACAAAAGGTTTGCTCCAATTCCACCAGAATTTGCCGAAGGAAGAATTTCCCAAGTTACACAGAGAAGCAGCGAAGATTATTTCTATGTTTGGTTCCACTTGTGTATGTGAAAGGTTTTTTTTCTGTTTTGTCTTGTACAAAAACTAGGTTACGTGCGAGTATTTCTAATTGTAATTTAAAATATTCTCTCAGAATTGCTGTCAGCCAATCTCTTATTCCAGATCTTAGTAGCATAATTGCAAATAAAATAAAGAGCGCATAGGAAGATACATTTGTGTTGAAACCAAATTTAAAATTGTTACCATTACAGTTATTATATAAATCTCTTTTATACCGGTACACCAAACTAAGCTCTCCACCTAGTGCACATTAGTATTTGGCAATGACGAAGACAACAGGGTAAAAGCTTTGAAACAGGTCGAGACAGGCGGCGCGAGTGACGCCAAGCTAGGGAAGTGAGAGGCAGCGCTGTTGCGCAAAGCCCTGGTTGGGGGGGGGGGGGGGGGGCTGCACGGTCGTCAACATAGCGCAGCCGTCTTCTGCACTCTGCACTGTGCGATGCACCTTGTGCGGCCCTGGTCTAATGAGTACACACTATGGACTGAGAATAAATCGAAGAAAGACGAAGGTAATGAGAAGTAGTAGAAATGAGAACAGCGAGAAACTTAACATCAGGATTGATGGTTACGAAGTCGATGAAGTTAAGGAATTCTGCTACCTAGGCAGTAAAATAACCAATGACGAACGGAGCAAGGACGACATCAAAAGCAGACTAGCAATGGCGAAAAGGGCATCCCTGGCCAAGAGAACTCTACTGTTACCAAATATCGGCCTTAATTTGAGGAACAAATTTCTGAGAAGGTACGTCTGGAGTACAGCATTGTATGGTGGTGAAACATGGACTGTGGGAAAACCGGAACAGAAGAGGATCGAAGCATTTGAGATGTGGTGCTACAGTCGAATGTTGAAAATTGGGTGGACAAGTAAGGTAAGGAAGGAGGAGAATCGGAGAGGAAAGGGATATGTGGGAAGCACCGATAAGGAGAAGGGACAGGATGATAGGATATCTGTTAAGACATGAGGCAATAACTTCCATGGTAAGAGAGAGAGCTGTAGAGAACAAAAATTGTAGAGGGAGACAGAGATAGGAATACATCTAGCAAATAATTGAAGACGTAGGTTGCAAGTGCTACTCCGAGATGAAGAGGATAGCACAGGAGAGGAATTCGTGACGGGCCGCATCAAACCAGTCAGAAGACGGATGACCAAAAATAAAAATAAAATTAAAAAAAGCAACCTGACTCATGATTGGATAAGGAATTCTGTCTTATGCGAGACACCTTGCGAGTTTTGTTTTACCCAGATATGTTTCAACACCTTTTGCGCTATCTTCAGTGGGTTATCTATGTCCTTTCTTACGTGAAACTATTGAATGCTTATGTTGGTAACTGTGAATCTGCTACCCAACCTACTGCTGTGTCGTCCGAACAAGACACAGCCATGGAAAAACCACATGCGCGAAGATGTGAGCTGGTGCCAGTGCCATAGGGACTGTGCGAGTTCCAGCGAGTTCCAGCAGCGCCACCGGTGGCGCTGAGGATGAAGATATTGACTTGGCCTTTGCCAGTTGCTGGGCGAGTACAATCCGTCAATGTCCGGACGACGGCGGATATAAGCCTACTCGGAAGACAGAAGAGCAGCTCTCGCTCACTTGTTTATAAATCACTGTCCAGAGCTGACTTAGACAGGAACGTCGTTTAGTGAACTCTTAGAAGTGAACCGACAATTGTTATAAATTTCATTTGCTAGTACTGTGAAACTTACCAACGATTATTTGCACTTAGCCATTGAGGGCCTTTTTTGTTTTATGTCACACGCAGTGTTGCAGACTTCATTATTCGACAAGTCATAGAGATAAGTAAACGTCTTTAACTCGTTTGTGTGGCTTTGTTGCTAATTTGTTGGAGTGTTCCAGAACCTTTGTTCTCATATCCTAATACGTGATCCTAGGGCGTAACTGTATAAATGTGGCAGGCAGAAACTATCTTAGTAGTGTACTGCAGAGTCGGCATACCGTAACAACGATGGCAACTCGGCCTTCACAGCAGTAGCGACGAGGCTTTACGAAATTCGCTACGAGGGTTTACAAAACCTACAACAACGCCTCCATTATGTGTTGCTGTTGTTGTATAGTACACGGAGTACTACACAGCCACGACACGTAATGACGGCGCAAACACTGCTGAAATTCGAAAAATCGCAGAAACGACAAAAGTGGTAGAAATCAGCGCGTTACCACACCACAAATAAACGAAACAAGCACCACAGCATCAGGGCCATGACAACTTGTGGGTTGGGTAGCAGACTCACAGCTACCAACATTCAATAGCTTCATGTAAGAAAGGAAATAAAGTAACCCAACGGAGATAGCACAAAAATACTGAAACATATCTGGCTTAAATAAAACTCCAAAAGTGTTTTGCATTAGGCGGAACTTCTCATCCAATTTTTATTACCAGGCACGAAAATAAGAATTATCAATCGTGTGATTCCCGTACAGGGAGGGACATTGATTTTGCTAGTCAGATTTCCTTTAGTGGCATGAAATACGGTAGGGGAATATCTGTATTTTACAGCGTCTTTATAGTTCGATGCAATGTTCTTTGGACACACGCGCATATCCGAAAGAACATTGCATCGAAGTATACCGACACTGTAAAAAACAGACGCTTCCCTACTGTACCTTGAAAGGTCTTATATCTGCATACATCTACATATACAGGGTGGTCCATTGATAGTGACCAGGCCAAATATCTCACGAAATAAGCATCAAACGAAAAAACTACAAAGGAGGAAACTCGTCTAGCTTGAAGGGGGAAACCAGATGGCGCTATGGTTGGCCCGCTAGATGGCACTGCCTTAGGTAAAAACAGATATCAACAACGTTTTTTAAAAATAGGAACTCCCATGTTTTATTACATATTCGTGTAGTACGCAAAGAAATATGAATGTTTTAATTGGACCACTTTTTTCGCTTTGTGATAGATGGCGTTGTAATAGTCACAAACGTATAAGTACGTGGTATCACGTAACATTCCGCCAGTGCAGACGGTATTTTCTTCGTGATACATTACCCGTGTTAAAATGGACCTTTTACCAATTGCGGAAAAGGTCGATATCGTGTTGATATGTGGCTATTGTAATCAAGATGCCCAACGCGCGTGTGCTATGTATACTGCTCGGCATCCTGGACATCATCCAAGTGTCCGGACCGTTCGCCGGATAATTACGTTATTTAAGGAAACAGGAAGTGTTCAGCCACATGTGAAACGTCAACCACGACCTGCAACAAATGATGATGCCCAAGTAGGTCTTTTAGCTGCTGTTGCGGCCAATCCGCACATCAGTAGCAGACAAACTGCGCGAGAATCGGGAATTTCAAAAACGTCGGTGTTGAGAATGCTACATCAACATCGATTGCACCCGTACCATATTTCTATGCACCAGGCATTGCATGGCGACGACTTTGAACGTCGTGTACAGTTCTGCCACTGGGCACCAGAAAAATTACGGGACGATGACACATTTTTCGAACGCGTTCTATTTAGCGACGAAGCGTCATTAATGAACTACTGGGCTACGGAAAATCCACGATGGCTGCGACAAGTGGAACATCAGCGAGCTTGGCGGGTTAATGTATGATGCGGCATTATGGAAGGAAGCATAATTGGCCCCCATTTTATCGATGGCAATCTAAATGGTGCAATGTATACTGATTTCCTATGTAATGTTCTACCGAAGTTACTACAACATGTTTCATTGCATGACAGAATGGCTATGTACTTCCAACATGATGGATGTCCGGCACATAGCTCGCTTGTTGTTGAAGCGGTATTGAATAGCGTATTTCATGACAGGTGGATTGGTCGTCGAAGCACCATACCATGGTTCGCACGTTCACCGGATCTGACGTTACCGGATTTCTTTCTGTGGGAAAAGTTGAAGGATATTTGCTATCGTGATCCACCGACAACGCCTGACAACATGCGTCAGCGTACTGTCAATGCATCTGAGAACATTACGGAAGGCGAACTACTCGCTGTTGAGAGGAATTTCGTTACACGTATTACCAAATGCATTGAGGTTGACGGACATCATTTTCAGCATTTATTGCATTAATGTGGTTTTTACAGGTAATCAAGCTGTAGCAGCATGTGTTCTCAGAAATGATAAGTTCACGAAGTTTCATGTATCACATTGGAACAACCAAAATAAAATGTTCAAACGTACCTACGTTCTGTATTTTAATTAAAAAAAAAAACCTACTTGTTACCAGCTGTTCGTCTAAAATTGTGAGCCATATGTTTGTGTCTATTACAGTGCCATCTATCACAAAGCGAAAAAATTGGTCCAACTAAAACATTCATATTTCTTTACATACTACACGAATATGTAATAAAAATGGGGGTTCCTATTAAAAAAAAAAACGCAGTTGATATCCGTTTTACCTATGGCAGCGTCATCTAGCGGGCCAACCATAGCGCCATCTGGTTTCCCCCTTCAAGCTAGACAAGTTTCGTTCTTTGTAGTTTTTTCGTTTGATGTGTATTTCGTGAGATATTTGGCCCGGTCACGATCAATGGACCACCCTGTATGCTCCGCCAGCCACCGAGATACAGTAGATGGATTGAGGTGGCATTAAATGAATGAAACGGGCTTGGCGAGGTTTAATTGAAGCAAATACATTTCATTTGTTTCCATGGAAATTTGATTGTTGTGTTTTTCGTGACTTCTTCCTTATGGGTTATACACATTACTACTGTTTTATAGTTATAGAGATCATGTGCGGCAGTTGCTGGGAAGCAGCGGTGAACGTATTCCAGTCCAGTGCCCGAATCTGCGAATCTTGCTGAGTAGTTGGATATCTGCAAGACTTTAATTATTGACTTAGGCTTCGTTAGAAGTTTAACCCCGTGTCGCACGTCAAAGCAAGTCTAGCGACCTTTAATTAGACTGAATTCATAGGAGCAGCAGTGCAGAGAATTACTCCAGTTCCGCCAATAAACGTCGACGTGTAAATTTGCATAGCTCTACGCCGAGTAATTTGCGTCGCGCGTCGCTGGTCGTCAAGGGTGCGTGTATCTGGCCCGTCTGCGAGTGCGACTTATTGCGACGCCACGGCAGCAACGACGAATCATGGAAGGACCGTTTCACCGAGGTAAAATGAAGAACTACTGTTTAACATGACCTCCATGTTCATGTCTGTTTGGGATTATGTATATTACTCTGTACAAATAATAGTTATGGACGGGTTTAACAATTATGTTTTTATGTGTAAAGATCGACGGTTGCGCGCTTGAGATGAGTCAAAACTTATTCAAGTACACTGTGTCTGTCGAATACTGTTGATTTATTATGTTTGTTGCTATGCAGTATCCCACAGATGACGATACTAGTGTCGAAGCATACTGATATGGTAAATGAGTAATTATATTTGTTGTCGGGAGCTCTGTACTGCCTGGTGCCATTTAATTCAGTAATCTGTGGATATCGTCCCTATTATTTATTTTTCAGCAAACTGTGCTGGATATGGTCCGTATGTTTTAGTGTCTGGAACTGGTTATTTTCAATAGGGCTGAGGTCAAAGAGTTTTACCTCGGTAGAGGAGCTAACAAATTCTTTCTGCATCTATAGAACCGATGCAGCTCGTTACAGTCCAGCTGTTCTAAAATTGGAAATGATGGCAAAGTGTAGAAACTTGTAAAATGGGACAGGCCTTTGGTTTTCTGTCGTTCTTAAGAATAATAATTTGTACACATGTTAGCTACTTTTATGACCATAAAGGTTATACGATATGCCTTACTGTTTGATCATGCCGCTGTCTCTCTATGGAAATCTACTATTTCACTTCAGCTTAACTCGTACAATGTTTAGCCTCAATTTTTCCACCTTACTCTCTCTATACACGGTTTCCATTATGTCTGAAAAAGTTAAATACTAGCCATCACAACAAGATTCACAGAAATCTTTGTAGCCTCACCAGAAGATACGAATGAGTTACACGTATATCTCTACAATTAGTTTGTGAGTTAAGTAGTGTTCGTGAGAATGTTGAAAAAAAAAAAGACCATGGATGGGTACTTCTTCATTTATATTAATGTAGTAGTTTCTATTGCTCTCTGTAGTCACCTCTCTTCTGTCTTTCATGTTTTCTACATTTCATGGGGCATGAGGTATCCTCATATTCTGAATACGCTCTTCGACCCCCCATCAGCTATGCTAGTCACTGCATGTATCATAACTATTCGGGCACCAAGGCGCATGTTTCATTCTTTAAAACTCACCAACATCTGGCCTCTAGCACTGCCTTTTCGATTACATTTCCTGTACTCTTAACTATAATACCTAGTGAGGTTAGCACAAATTCCGAATCCGAACTAATCAGGGTGAAGATATGCGTTAATGGATGGTCAAACATTCTCATCGGGTGCTGTTATGGACCCCTTGCTTCAGAAGCACTAATGGCAGAACATCTCAGGGAAAACTTCAAGAAGTTTCGGGTAGATTTCCCGGTCATGTTAGAGTATTAGGTGGAGATTTCAGCTTACCATATCAAGACTAAAAGACTAGAGTGACTGAAGAGAGTAGTAGAGACAGATAAGTAATGTGCACTGTTCGAAAGACATCCGAAAATTACTTTGAACAGCTAATCAGAGAACCGGTTAGTAAAGCAACGTGTTGGATCACCAACACACCCCAACTTTTTTATTTACGAGAAGAAAACGGCTAGTGCCATCACCCCATTTCAAAGGAATTGCGCTCTGAAGATAAGGAGTCAAAATATGCGAACACGCGTCCCGACTTATCCGCAGGTACTTGAGCGGTTCTGAACAAGCGACCGCCGGCCGCGGTGGTCTAGCGGTTCTAGGCGCGCAGTCCGGAACCGCGCGACTGCTACGGTCGCAGGTTCGAATCCTGCCTCGGGCATGGATGTGTGTGATGTCTTTAGGTTAGTTAGGTTTAAGTAGTTCTAAGTTCTAGGGGACTGATGACCTCAGAAGTTAAGTCCCATAGTGCTCAGAGTCATTTCAACCATTTTTTTTTGAAAAAGCGACCGTCAAAGTTTTCGAAGTAAGCCGCGAGACGTCCTGAGACAAAACAGTGGCTCAGCGCTTGGCCTCAGGGTTTCTTAATTTAGCGCTCAGTGTCCGACACCCTATTGTTGTTTGTATTTATTTTGTTTTTATTGTTTCCATTTATCTGCCCATGCCCGTAGAAGGTTACTAAATGAATGTTTCTTATCAAATTAGGGGTACCAATGGATTTCACAATAAGTGTCACACATTTACCACGAAACACATACTGAGGTGACAAAAGTCATGAAATACCTCTTAACCCTTTCATCTCCAATGTAGCCATGTGGCAACACTACTTTCTTATGGGCCATTCTTTGATGTTTTCACCTCAAATCTTTATCCTGTAGTTGCCATATGGTCACACCTAGTTGTTTTGAGAAATCAGCAACAGATGGCAGCAGAATGCCCACCTATGGGTCTTTAAAGTAATCTTTGGTATGAGCCGCCATTCTGATGTTTGGATCAGCTGTTGTGTGCTATTAGTTGTTGCGCTTTTGTACTCCTCTCTCCACGAATATTTATAAGTTACGTTTTGCATAATATTCTTAAAACTGCAATCTATCACTAACTGTAAAATAATAACACATTTGTAACGATTTATACTCAGAACACTTACTGAAATGTGACTGTTGCCATTTGGTAACTATGGGAATTCACGTCTTGCATTTACATAACCTCAGAAACTGCTTCCTGTTTCACAGTTTTCTGAGAATGGCATTCCCCCAGAAAAGTCTAACTGATAAGGAAATATTAAAGCTGCTGCAGATTCCAGATGGCGGTATTTCATAGTGTAGCTTTTCGTCAGATGAAGAAAATAATGAGTCTGACTTTATCCAACAAAACTCCGACAGTGTCCTAGAATATCCACAAAGTAATCATATTGAAATACACATGCAACGGAAGGTTTATAGTATTGAACATGAGGACATATCTAAATCGCAAGCAACAGACATAGAAAGTAATGTTGTACAACCTTCCACCAGTAAGGTAAGTAATATATCTTATCAGCACGAAAAATTCTTACATAGTGATACCTCAAAATGTACATAATTGTTTATGCATACTTTATGCTACAGGAAGCAGCTCCACCCGCAAAAAAGACGAAGAAAAACTGTTCATGGAAGAAAGGTGATGTCGTTCCGCCAGATACCACATGGAAAGACAACATACCTCCACCACCATCTAATGAAGACCTCACTCCAATGAATTATTTTCAGATGTTCATTGATGATGAAATGTGCGAATCCATTGCCCTTGAAACAAATCATTATGCACACATCAAAGATGTGGTTGTCACTGATGTTACTTGCAATGAAATAAAACAATATTTTGGTATTTTACTATTTATAGGTGCACTTCCAATGCAACAATATAAAATGTACTGGTCACAAAAGTGTCGCTTTTCTGCTATTGCAGATGTTATGAGTAAGAATAGATTTGAAACTCTAAGGTCATATTTCCATCTAAGTAATGACAACAACCAGAAACCGAAAGGTGATCACAAGTTATTCAGAGTGAGGCCCCTGATAGATTCTTTACGGAACAATATGTTGCAACTCCTTCGAGAAGAGAAACAGAGCACTGGTGAACAGGTGATCTCTTTCAAGGAAAGAAGTTCTTTAGTTCAGCATCTCAAAAACAATCCTCATAAATGAGGATATAAAGTGTTTATTCGATCTGGAGTATCAGGCCTAATATATGACTTTGCAGTTTATGTGGGTAAAGGCACATATGATGTGCACGATTTAGGAGGTTCAGAAGATGTTGTTCTGACACTGTGTTAAGATTTACCAGAGGGCAAGAACTACAAGATATTTTTTGGTAATTGGTTCAGCTCTTTAAAAATTTTAGATGTTCTCAAACAGAAAGGTATTATATGTGTTGTCTTCGTTCAGACAGAATGTCACTCAGCCCCATAGCAGAAGAAAAGGAGCTGAAAAAGAAAGGAAGAGGGGCACTGCATTATAGCATTGATGAATCATCCAACATCATAGCAGTAAGGTGGTATGACAATAAAGCTGTGTAACTGGTTTCCACATATGCAGGTATAAATCCACAGGATAAATGCAAGAGGTGGAGTAAAAAGGATAATCAGTCAATGCAGGTAAATCGATCACTGATTGTGAAGGAATATAATGAACACATGGGAGGAGTGGATTTAGCAGACATGCTCAAGGAACTTTATAGGATAAATGTCGTTCTAAAAAGTAGTGTATGCGAATAGTTTATTGGTGCTTCAATGTTGCAGTTGTAAATTCGTGGTTGCGTTACAGACGTCACTTGAATCAGTGAGGCGCAACATCTCATCTTTCTCTTCTGGATTTCCACACTCATATTGCTCCTGGTCTTACAATGGCAGGAAATGTTGTTCATCGCGAAAGAGGAAGATCATCTACAGAAGATATACAAGCTCCAAATAAGAGGTTGGTAGCCTCCAGGCCTATTGCAGATGTCAGATGTGAAGTTGGTCACTGGTCACAACAGAGCCACCAGAAAGGCCGCTGCAAGCTGTGCCCTAAAGGATTCAGCAGAGTGTCGTGCATAGAACTGTTAAGTGTTCCTATGCCTATCACCGAACGAGGTGAGGCAGTGGTTAGCACACTGGACTCGCATTCGGAAGGACGACGGTTCAATCCCGCGTCCGGCCATCCTGATTTAGGTTTTCCGTGATTTCCCTAAATCGCTCCACGCAAATTCCGGGGTGGTTCCTTTGAAAGGGCACGGCCGACTTCCTTCCCTAATCCCATGAGACCAATGACCTCGCTGTTTGGTCTCTTCCCCCAAACAACCCAACCCTATGTCTCACAAGTGAAAAAAATTGCTTTATGTCTTTCCAAGTAATAAATGAAGTCTTCTGTGACTTACCTTGACAGCATATTTATGTCATGTTGTATAATAAAAACTTAGAAATGGTCACGTCATCCATATAAAGATATATTCTCCTTGTTGCATTGATATTCTTCCTTCTATCACAAGCATATCTCGTATTTGTATTCAATTCTTAAACATAAATGATTTTATCAAATTCCTGAAAATCATTTCGTTGAGTACTACCGTCGCCATATGGCAACTTTTTCTTTCAAAATTGGGTGGGGGAAAATTTAGGAGAACTTCAAATTATATTTCCTAATGCATCCTAGATAACATATTTCAAAGCAAATATTTTTTTAAATCACATATATTAATTCAGGGATGAAAGGGTTAATATCGTTTAGGACCTCCTTTTGTCCGGTGTAGTCTGCCAACTCCACGTGACGTGGACTGAACCAGTCCCCTGGGGAACTACTGAGAAATGCTGCCTCTATAGCCGTCCATGATTGCGAAAGTGTTATCACCTCAGGATTTGGTGCACAACCTCCTCATTGTGTCCCATAAATGTACGATAGGATTCACGTCAGGCCGTCTGGTTGGCGAAATCATTCGCTCGAATTATACAGAATGTTCTTCAACCCAGTCGCGAACAGTTATGAACCGGCGACATGGCGCACTCTCATCCATAAAAACTCCATCGTTGTTCGGCTTGCAGTGGTCGCCAAGTAGCCGAACACAACCATTTCCAGTCAATGATTGGTTCATTTCGACCAGAGGACCCAGCTAGTTCCATGTAAACACAGCCCACACCTTTATGGAGCCACCACCGGCTTGCACAGAGTCTTGTTGACAACTTGGATCCATGGTTTCGTGACCTCTGCGTCACATTCAAACCCTACCATTAGCTATTACCGACTGAAAATGGGACTCATATGACCAGGCCACGCTTTTCGAATCGTCTAGGGAACAACAGATATAGTCACAATCCAAGGAGAGGCACAGTAAGCGATGTTCCTCCATAGCCCATTAACGCCAAATTTCGCCGCACAGAATAAATTCGTCATACGTCCCAAATTAATTTCTGCGATTATTTCTCGCACTGTTGCCTGTCTGTCAGCACTGGCAACTAAACGTAAATGCCGCTGTTCTCGGTCATTGTTCGTGGTGAGAGCTGATGCCTGAAATTTGGTATTCTCGGCGCGCTCTTGTGGGTCTCAGAATACTCAATTCTCTAATGATTTCCGAAATGGAATGTCCCATGCCTTTAGCTGCATCTACCGTTCCGTGTTCAAAGTCTGTTAATTCCCGTCATGTGGCCGCAATCATGTCGGATACCTTTCTACATAAGTCACCTCAATACAAATGTCAGGTTCGCCAATGCACTGCCCTTTTATACCTTGTGTATTCCATCTGAGTATGCGCATATCGCTATCTCACGGTTTTCATCACATCCGTGTATGTGTGTATGGTATGTTAAGGAGTTACAATCTTTTTAAATTCTCATCTTCCGATATTTACGAAGTTCTTACATCAATCTTTATATTAATTCTTATTTTTGATTCATAGACTTGTTCTTTAGGAACATTTGATGCATTCCCGTGGATGATACCGAAATTAGTAACGTTCGAAACATAGATATTCCGAACACCACGGTCATCGCGCAAAGACAGGGTTTCCACAATGACACCTGCTCGTATGAGTTTCTCGCGACGTTGACACTAGTGAAGATTTCGAGCGTTGGCAACACTCTGGAGACAAACAATGTATAACGTGTCACTTTCCTGAAAACTGGCCCTTGCAATTGACTGTGAATCAAGATACACTACAGGAATTTCACCGAAAACAATTTCAAATAATTTTCTCTTTTTTCTTTTTTTTCTTTTTTAAATTCATACCTCTAAGATGCACTTAGTTGACAAATAACCACAATGTCATATCAGTCCATAACGGAAATCATTCGTCTGCTAATTTTCTACAGACGTGGGTTTATAAACGAAAAACAAAAATAAAAGCAATAATCTAGTTTCGAACACAGCGCCCAATAGTGAGAAGCCGCCACTCCATCCACTGTGACGCCATCTCATCTGAGGACAACGAGCGATAAAAGGCACCTAAAGTACCTCGAAAACTTTGACCGACGCTTTTTGAGAAACGGTCGTGTATCTGTGGTTAAGACGAGACACGTTTTCGCTTATTTTGATCCCTCGTTCACACAGCGAAGTTTCTGAGAAATCGGGCTATGGCTCTCGCCGTATTCTCCTCGTAATCTTAGACTTGGAAACACAGCTCTTAAGGCTGTTATAGCTTTACTGAATACAGCTGTAAATAAGAGTGTTATGAAAAGGACGAACTTATTTCCGATTAGAAAATGCGACAAAAATATATTTCTCATTCATATAAAAGTTTTCTGAATGTGATGAACGTGGTACTACGTCATAATATAAAAAACTGTACTGAAGAAACCAACGTTCCGGCCATTGTTACAGTGGCCTTATTCTGGGTCTACTGTTTGGTTTCTTCAGTATACTTTTTTACTTTATGTTGCGGTACCATACTCAGAAAACTTTTATGTGAAATGACTTTGATGCGGAAGCCATGCAATTACACACTGACGAAAAAAATATCGCAACAGTAAGAAAGGTTTTTGCGACATAAACGAAAGTTGGTAGGTGTGTTTCTACATCTGAAAAATTTCGCACCAGTTGCACCAGAGTGGCGCTAGCAGCGCGGCTATGAGGATGAAATCAGATTTGCTTTAAATACACGCTGTAATCACCGTGAGCGACAGTTACCTTTGAGACTGGACGTATCAGCTGATGTTAGTTAAGAATACCTGTAAGGCGACGAAGACACCGTTGTCACTGTGATTTGAGACTTTCTCGGCGTATTCCATTCGTGAAATCTTCTCGGGTGATCAGCCGAGTAAAGGCGTCGTCTTCTCGCAACGTTTCGAAGGGTTTCGTACCCATCATCTTCAAGCGAAGTGTCGAGATGCTGTGTTGCGCGGTCCTATAAAGGCTCCTGGACCAGTGACTGATTCCGGGCGCCGACCAATCAGGTACCTGCGGAATCGGCCGCCGCGCCAGTGGTGGGGGGTTCGCGGCGCGGACCGGGCGTCGAGTCCCTGCCGGTTCCTACTACGTCTATGACCGCTACCGTCTTCGTGCCGGAGCGTTCTCTTCTAATTTTAGTTATTGCGGGATTCCAAGCTGTACTAAGTTGGAAACCAGTGTCTCGATTGATCAGGTTGCTGTTCAACCGAATTTCTACAGCCTCTTTGAAAACCGAATCCCAAAATCCTTTAGCGTCACATAGCTTCTTCGTACCCTCAAAGAGGAAGGTGTGTCCTTCGTTAAGGCTATGTTCCGCTACCGCCGATTTTTCTGTCTGACCAAGGCGTACATGTCTGATGTGTTCCGAGCGCCTCTGCGTGATGCAGCGCTGCGTTTGTCCGATGTATTTCGTACCACATTCACATTCAATACTGTATACGCCCGGAGTCTGCAGTCCCAGGTGGTCTTTGACTGAGCCAAGTATGTCCTTAATTTTACTTGGGGCATGAAAAATTGTCTTGATGTTGTGTTTCTCCAGAATGCGGGCAATCTTGGCTGTTGGCGGTCCCGCGTATGGTAGAAATGCCAGGCATCTGGTCTCATCTTCTTCTTCCGGTGTGTCTACCTTCCTGCTCTTGTGTAGGGCGCGCGAGATTTGCGTCTCATTATAACCATTGTTGCGGAAGGTCTTCCTTAGGTGTTGTAACTCTGCAGGTAGGCTGTCATCATCACAGATAGACTTGGCCCTGTGCACAAGTGTGTTAAGCACTGAGTTGCGTTGTGCCGGGTGGTGGCAACTCTGTGCATGAAGGTATAAATCCGTATGTGTCTTCTTCCTATACACAGCGTGACCCAAGGTGCCATCAGGGTGCTTCTTGATTAGAATGTCAAGGAAGGACAAGCTTCCGTTTTCTTCCACCTCCATGGTGAATTGTATGTTGCTGTGTATGCTGTTCAGATGTCGCAGGAAGTCTTGCAGGTTCTCTCTGCCATGTGGCCACACGACAAAAGTGTCATCCACATATCTGTGGAAGGCTTTAGGTTTCAATGGGGCGGTGTCCAGGGCTATGTCTTCAAAATGCTCCATGTAAAGATTGGCGATGCCTGGAGCTAAGGGGGACCCCATGGCTACACCATCCACTTGTTCATAAAATTTGCCTCCACACTTGAAGTGGGTGTTTGTTAACACATGCCGGAACAGCTTTATTGTGTCCTCACTAAAGCGTGTTTCGAACAGCGCTAGGGAGTCTTCCAGCGGTACTCGTGTGAAGAGTGAGGTGACGTCAAAGCTGACAAGAAGATCTTCTTTATCCAGGCGAAAGCCTTGTAGTACCTTCACAAACTCTGCCGAGTTCTTGACATGGTGCTCACAGTGACCCACGATCGGTTTGAGCAGTTGTGCTAGGTACTTCGCTAAACCATATGACGGTGAGTTGATGGTGCTCACTATGGGTCGCAATGGAACTCCGTCTTTGTGGATCTTAGGGAGCCCATATAGCCGTGGTGGTGCCGGTGCTCTGGGGTACAGCTTCCTGATGACGTCCTTTTCCAGTCCAGAGTCATTGAGCAAGGCGATGGTCTTGCGAGTCACGGAAGCTGTCGTGTCCTTGTCCAGTTGCTTGTAGGCAGTATCTTGTAGCAGTGAGTTTATCTTCTGCCAATAATCTTCTTTCCTCAGTATCACCGTGGCATTGCCTTTGTCAGCAGCTAGAACGACAGTGTCCTCATCCTCACGTAGGACCTTAAGAGCCTTCCTTTCAGCAGATGTTATGTTGTTCTTAGGCATTTTTGCCTTCTCCAGGACCCTGCACGTTTCTCTCCTAACTTCCTCAGCTGCCTCCGTAGGGAGGCCGCGCACGGCTTGCTCGATGCTGCTGATAATGTCTCGCTTAGGTAGTGTCCTGGGTACTGGAGCAAAGTTAAGTCCTCTCGACAGCACTGATATTGTGGTCTCGTCCAGTTATTTGCCTGCCAGATTGATGACAGTCTTGGCATTGGTTGTGTGGTCGGCATGTTGCCGGGCTCCAGACAGTCTGGTGAACTTGCCACATTGTTTTTCCGTGGCTTTTCTCTTGTGGATCTCACTGCTTGCATATGTGTTTCCGTCGATCCACTCCCATGTGTGTGGTGGGAGATAGGAGGCCAATCGAAGGTGTTGAGTAAGCAGCATCCTTGCGTTCTTATCTAACTCCTGCCTGGTGACCCGTATGTGTTCGCGCACCAGGGCCGCACCGGCCCCTTGTAGTATGCGTCTGGATCTTGTCGTGCTAACAGGGTGCCGCAAGTTGGCAAATTTCGGCAACACTTCTTTATCTCGACACCGTTGTAAGAAGGCCAGTCTGCTAAGCAGCTTGCCCGCCTTGAGTCGTAGTTTCTGTAGCATCTGGTAGCTGCGATGGATATCCTCCCTGTAGAGGTATGTTAAATGTGATTTGAGACTTTCTCGGCGTATTCCATTCGTGAAATCTTCTCGGGTGATCAGCCGAGTAAAGGCGTCGTCTTCTCGCAACGTTTCGAAGGGTTTCGTACCCATCATCTTCAAGCGAAGTGTCGAGATGCTGTGTTGCGCGGTCCTATAAAGGCTCCTGGACCAGTGACTGATTCCGGGCGCCAACCAATCAGGTACCTGCGGAATCGACCGCCGCGCCAGTGGTGGGGGGTTCGCGGCGCGGACCGGGCGTCGAGTCCCTGCCGGTTCCTATTACGTCTATGACCGCTACCGTCTTCGTGCCGGAGCGTTCTCTTCTAATTTTAGTTATTGCGGGATTCCAAGCTGTACTAAGTTGGAAACCAGTGTCTCGATTGATCAGGTTGCTGTTCAACCGAATTTCTACAGCCTCTTTGAAAACCGAATCCCAAAATCCTTTAGCGTCACATAGCTTCTTCGTACCCTCAAAGAGGAAGGTGTGTCCTTCCAAGACTGTCATCAATCTGGCAGGCAAAGAACTGGACGAGACCACAATATCAGTGCTGTCGAGAGGACTTAACTTTGCTCCAGTACCCAGGACACTACCTAAGCGAGACATTATCAGCAGCATCGAGCAAGCCGTGCGCGGCCTCCCTACGGAGGCAGCTGAGGAAGTTAGGAGAGAAACGTGCAGGGTCCTGGAGAAGGCAAAAATGCCTAAGAACAACATAACATCTGCTGAAAGGAAGGCTCTTAAGGCCCTACGTGAGGATGAGGACACTGTCGTTCTAGCTGCTGACAAAGGCAATGCCACGGTGATACTGAGGAAAGAAGATTATTGGCAGAAGATAAACTCACTGCTACAAGATACTGCCTACAAGCAACTGGACAAGGACACGACAGCTTCCGTGACTCGCAAGACCATCGCCTTGCTCAATGACTCTGGACTGGAAAAGGACGTCATCAGGAAGCTGTACCCCAGAGCACCGGCACCACCACGGCTATATGGGCTCCCTAAGATCCACAAAGACGGAGTTCCATTGCGACCCATAGAGAGCACCATCAACTCACCGACATATGGTTTAGCGAAGTACCTAGCACAACTGCTCAAACCGATCGTGGGTCACTGTGAGCACCATGTCAAGAACTCGGCGGAGTTTGTGAAGGTACTACAAGGCTTTCGCCTGGATAAAGAAGATCTTCTTGTCAGCTTTGACGTCACCTCACTCTTCACACGAGTACCGCTGGAAGACTCCCTAGCGCTGTTCGAAACACGCTTTAGTGAGGACACAATAAAGCTGTTCCGGCATGTGTTAACAAACACCCACTTCAAGTGTGGAGGCAAATTTTATGAACAAGTGGATGGTGTAGCCATGGGGTCCCCCTTAGCTCCAGGCATCGCCAATCTTTACATGGAGCATTTTGAAGACATAGCCCTGGACACCGCCCCATTGAAACCTAAAGCCTTCCACAGATATGTGGATGACACTTTTGTCGTGTGGCCACATGGCAGAGAGAACCTGCAAGACTTCCTGCGACATCTGAACAGCATACACAGCAACATACAATTCACCATGGAGGTGGAAGAAAACGGAAGCTTGCCCTTCCTTGACATTCTAATCAAGAAGCACCCTGATGGCACCTTGGGTCACGCTGTGTATAGGAAGAAGACACATACGGATTTATACCTTCATGCACAGAGTTGCCACCACCCGGCACAACGCAACTCAGTGCTTAACACACTTGTGCACAGGGCCAAGTCTATCTGTGATGATGACAGCCTACCTGCAGAGTTACAACACCTAAGGAAGACCTTCCGCAACAATGGTTATAATGAGACGCAAATCTCGCGCGCCCTACACAAGAGCAGGAAGGTAGACACACCGGAAGAAGAAGATGAGACCAGATGCCTGGCATTTCTACCATACGCGGGACCGCCAACAGCCAAGATTGCCCGCATTCTGGAGAAACACAACATCAAGACAATATTTCATGCCCCAAGTAAAATTAAGGACATACTTGGCTCAGTCAAAGACCACCTGGGACTGCAGACTCCGGGCGTATACAGTATTGAATGTGAATGTGGTACGAAATACATCGGACAAACGCAGCGCTGCATCACGCAGAGGCGCTCGGAGCACATCAGACATGTACGCCTTGGTCAGACAGAAAAATCGGCGGTAGCGGAACATAGCCTTAACGAAGGACACACCTTCCTCTTTGAGGGTACGAAGAAGCTATGTGACGCTAAAGGATTTTGGGATTCGGTTTTCAAAGAGGCTGTAGAAATTCGGTTGAACAGCAACCTGATCAATCGAGACACTGGTTTCCAACTTAGTACAGCTTGGAATCCCGCAATAACTAAAATTAGAAGAGAACGCTCCGGCACGAAGACGGTAGCGGTCATAGACGTAGTAGGAACCGGCAGGGACTCGACGCCCGGTCCGCGCCGCGAACCCCCCACCACTGGCGCGGCGGCCGATTCCGCAGGTACCTGATTGGTCGGCGCCCGGAATCAGTCACTGGTCCAGGAGCCTTTATAGGACCGCGCAACACAGCATCTCGACACTTCGCTTGAAGATGATGGGTACGAAACCCTTCGAAACGTTGCGAGAAGACGACGCCTTTACTCGGCTGATCACCCGAGAAGATTTCACGGACCGTTGTCACTATTTCACTGGGTTTGAACGAAGTCATGCACTAGGGCTAAAGGAAGCTAGATGTGCCTTCTGCTATACTGCAGGAAGGTAGCCAGCCGGCCGGAGTGGCCGTGCGGTTCTAGGCGCTACAGTCTAGAGCCGAGCGACCGCTCCTGTTGCAGGTTCGAATCCTGCCTCAGGCATGGATATGTGTGATGTCCTTAGGTTAGTTAGGTTTAATTAGTTCAAAGTTCAAGGCTACTGATGATCTCAGAAGTTAATTCGCATAGTGGAGCCATTTTGAACCATTTTTGAAGGTAGCCACTGTACATGACTGCTGGCAGCGCTGGTCACGGAATGTGCGGTCGCAAGAAGACTCGGTTCCGGACACCACGTGGCACAACCAAGAGCGAAAACCATTGTGTTCGGTGTATGGCTCTGACACATCGTACGGCATCTACAGCAACAGTTTGAGCAACAATTGGCACCACAGGGACACAACGAAATATTACGAATCGGTTACTTCAAGGAGATCTCCGAGCCAGACTCCCTGTCGTGTGGATTCACTGAGACCACACAAACACCAATTTCGACATCAGTGGTGCCAAAAGAGAGCTCATGGGAGGGCATAATCCAGGGCTTTTGTCTTTTCTGATGACAGATGGTCCTGCCTCGGTGTCAGTGATGGCCGTGTATTGGTTAGGAGGAAGCCAGTTGAGGGCCTGAAACAAACCTGTGGACCGACGTTTGGAACTATGGTTTGGGGGCGCGATTTCGTACGACAGTGGGAGCACTCAGTCTGGCGATTCGACCCATTGTGCTGCCATTCACGAACAGCATTCCATTAGGTATTTTCCAACAAGATGATTTTCGCTTACATACCACTGTTTTAACACAACATGCTCTAGAGAGTGTCGACATTTTGCTTCGTTCTGATCGATCACCAAATCTGTCTCTAATCTAGTACATATGGGACTTCATTGGACAACTCCAGAGTCATCCACAAACAGCAGTAACCGTCACAATATTGACCGACCACGTGTAACAGGCGTGGAACTCCATCCCACATACTGACAATGTGCACCTGTACAGCCAATGTATGCACATTAACATGCTTGCATTCAACCTTCTAGCAGTTACAGTGGTTATTAATGTACAAGAATTTCACATTTGCAATGTCTTACCTCACCCTTATGATACTGCAGTTGTAACCGATAACATACGTTACCTAGACAAACTTATTCCAGAATTTTCATTGCTATAATTAATTATTTTTTGGTGTTGCGTTTTTTTTTCGTCAGTGTATTTCGGATTATTAGATCTACCAATACGAAAATTTCATTCCTAGCAGTGAAAATGTGAGACTGAATGCACAAAGCTCAAGATGGCTGCACAATAAGCCTCAGAACCACACGTGTCGAGCAAAGTTGTGAGGGATGGGAAGGAGCCGCCACGATTCGACAGCCGTGTTAGAAAGCTACATCCTACATCTACATTTATACTCCGCAAGCCACTCAACAGTGTGTGGCGGAGGGCACTTTACGCCATTACCTCCCTTTCCAGTTCCAGTCGCGTATGGTTCGCGGGAAGAACGACTGCCGGAAAGCCTCCATGCGCTCTCGAATCTCTCTAATTTTACATTCGTGATCTCCTCGGGAGGAAGCAATATATTCCATACCTCATCAAGAAACGCACCCTCTCGAAACCTGGACAGCAAGCTACACCGCGATGCAGAGCGCCTTTCTTGCAGAGTCTGCCACTTGAGTTTGCTAAACATTTCCGTAACGCTATCACGCTTACCAAATAACCCTGTGACGAAACGCTCCGCTCTTCCTTGGAACTTCTCTATCTCCTCTGTCAACCCAACCTGGTACGGATCCCACACTGACGAGCAATACTCAAGTATAGGTCGAACGAGTGTTTTGTAAGCCACGACCTTTGTTGATATACTACACTTTCTAAGGACTCTCCCAATGAATCTCAACCTGGCGCCCACCTTAACACCAATTAATTTTAAATTTAAAAGCTGCTACGAAAGCAAAGATCGCTGCAAATTAAGACATAGTAAAAAGTCCGCAGAAGAACATAAAACTGAACGGAAATATAACTAACGAAAGTAGGGTACTACGTGAGGCATTCAACGACCGAAAGTAAAATTCTGCCTATCGAATTTCATGAAAATACTTGGGGGCTTTGGTCGTATTAAACCAGTAAACAGATTTTAGCCTTTTCTATAGACATTCTATTAACATAATGGCACCGAAACGGAGGATGACAGAGAAACAGCCAAAATACTGAACGTCTTTTTCCAAAACAATTTCACTGAGAAAAATCGTACTGTCGTTCTAATCGGCACACGAGCGTCACATTGACAGATATCTAAATAACTGATTACAGGATACAAATACAACTAAAATCCCGCAACAGAGAAAAGTCGCTGGACGCGGTGGAATGTTGTCGTTGTGATTCATTCCAAAGGCTGATTTGATGTAGCTCTCTTCATCTCTGCATAACTACAACAAACTTCATCTACTTGAACCTGCTTATCGTGTTAAAACCTTGGTCTTCCCCTACAATCCCATCCACCCTTCCACTTCCTGCCATTAACAAATTGACAGTTCCTTGATGCAACAGGATGTGCCCTATCAACCGAGCACCTCTTTTAGATGAGTTGTACCGTATAGTTCTGTTTCCCCCGTTTCAATTCAGTACTTCATTTGTTATTCGATCTACCTACCTGATCTTCAGAATTCTTCTATAGCACGACATTTTAAAAGATCTGCTCCCTTCCTGTCTGACCCGCATATCATCCACGTTTCACTGCCATACAGTGCATCCACGTTCCATTACCCTTGTTGTACTTTTGGTAACATTTATCTGCTATCTCTTTTTAAGACACTGTACGTTCCATTAAGCTGATCTTCCAAGTCTTTTACCGCATCTGATAGAATTACATTATCACTGAAAAACCTTGAGGTTTTTGTTTCTTCTCTCTCAGCTTTAATTTCTTTTCCAAAGTTCTCTTTGATTTCCTTGACAGCTTGTTCAATGTACATACATAATTACATCGGGAACGGACGACAACCCTGTCTCACTCCATTCTAAACTGGTCTCTTACAACTACAGTTTAGTTTCTGTGGCAGCTGAAATTATCTTTCGTTCCCTGTATTTTATTCGTGATAATTCCAAAATTACAAAGTGTGTAGTCCAGTAAATATTGTAAAAAGGATTTCTCTAATTCAGCAGATTTTGTAAACGTATGTTTACCTTTCTTAAACTTATCTTCTAGGGTAAGTCGTAGTGTCAGTATTGCCTCACGTGTTCCTTCGTTTCAGCGGAACCCAAGCTGATTTTCCCGGAGGTTGGCTTCTACAAGTTTCTCCATTGCTTTGTAAATCATTCATGACAACGTTTTGCAGCCATGGCTTATTAGAATTGGTTCGGAAGTATTCACATCTGTCAGCAACTGCCATATTTGAAATTCGAATCATTACATTGTTCCTCAAATCCTAGGATATTTCGCATGTCTCATGGATGTTGTACACCAGATGAAATAATTTTGTCTGTCTGGTTTTTCCAAAGACATCAATAATTCTGATGTATTGTCGTCTATTCCAAGGACCTTATATCGTCTAGTAGTAACGTGTAGTAGTATTATATCTCTCAACTGCACCTATTTTCCCTTCTGTTTATGTAATATTGCTCTCTCTTTATTTTTTCTGTCTCTGTAATATTGCTCTCTCTGTATTTCTTCCTGCAGTCAGCTTTCTCTTTTTTACTTAGTACTGGCTTGCCATCTGAACTCATGAATACATTCTTTTCTCCAATATTCTCTTTGATTGTCCTGGATGTGGTAGCTATCTCTCCCCAAGTTATGTGCATTTCTACAATCTTACATTTGACGTCTAGACATCCTTGCGCAGCTATTTTTCACTTTCTGTCAATTTCAGTTTTTTGTGTTTTCATGCTCTTTCATCTACTTCATTTGCAGCATTTTTATATTTTCTTATTTCTCAGTTAAGTTCAGTATCTCCTGTGATATCCAACGACTACTACTAGGTCTTGTCTTTTTATCTGTATGATTTTCTGCCGCCTTCCTTATTTCATTTTCCAAAGCTACCCATTTGTCTTGTGTTGCATTCCTCTCACATTTTTCAGTCAAATTTGTCGTACAGTTGCCTCTGACACTCTCAAAAACGTCTGGTTCCTTCAATTTATTCAGGTCTTACCTCCTTAATTTCCTATCCTTCCGCAGATCTCTCAATGTTAATTTGCAGTTCATAAACCATCGAAATGTCCTACAGTTTAAAATATGGTTTAGAAATCACTTACTATTGAGCAGATCTTCCAGTGTTTTTATGTCTCTTTCATGTGTAGAAACTTTTGTCATGACTATTAAAGCAGATTTCACCGATGATTATATAACGCTCTATTCAGAATTCTAATAGGCTGTTTCCTCTTTCACTTTACTCCCCTGTTCGCATTTTCCTACGATTTTTCATTTTCTTCCTTTTGTTACTAGCGAATTCCAGTCACCAATCACAGTTAAATATCCGTACTCGAAATACCTGAATAATTACTTTCTTCTCATCATGCATTCTTTCCATTTCTTCATTATCTGCGTGACTAACTGAAAAATAACTTCTAGGAATGTGGACGTTTTGGCTTCGTGTGTGTCTTGGCTACTATAATTCGTTCACT
This sequence comes from Schistocerca cancellata, assembly GCF_023864275.1. Classification (NCBI taxonomy): domain Eukaryota; kingdom Metazoa; phylum Arthropoda; class Insecta; order Orthoptera; family Acrididae; genus Schistocerca; species Schistocerca cancellata. The sequence continues at coordinate 312,414,056 of NC_064626.1, forward strand.
ATGCTGTTCATAATAGCTTACCCTCTTACCCGTCCATAAATCCTTAAGAGTACGAGGGGGTGGAGATCTCTTCTGAACAACATGTTGCAAGGTATCCCAGATATGCTCAATAACGTTCATGTCTGGGGAATTTGGTGGCCAGCGGAAGTATTTAAACACAGAAGATTGTTTCTGGAGACATTCTGTAGCAATTCTGGACGTGTGGGATGTCGCATTGTCCTGCTGGAATTGCTCAAGTCGTTCGGAATGCACAATGGACATGAATGGATGCAGGTGATCAGTCAGCATGTTTACGTACGTGCCATCTGCCATAGTCGTATCTGGAGTCCCATATCACTGCAACTGCACACGCCCCACACCATTCACAGCCTCCACCAGCTTCAACAGTCCCCTGCTGACATGCAGGATCTATGGATTCATGAAGTCATCTCCATACTCGTACACATACACCCGCTCGATACAATTTGAAACGAAACTCGTCCGTCCAGTGAATATGTTTACAGTCATCAACAGTCCAGTGTTGGTGTTGACCGGCTCAGTCGTGGCGTAAAGCTCTGTGTCGTGAAGTCATCAAGGCTACACGAGTTGGCCTTCGGGTCCGAAAGACCATATCGATGGCATTTCGTTGAATGGTTCGCACGCTGACACTTGTTGATGGCCCAACACTGAAATCTGTAGCAATTTGCGGAAGTATTGCACTTCTGTCAGGTTGATCGATTCTCTTCAGTGTCGTTGGTCCCGCCCTTGCAGGATCTTTTTCCGACCGTAGCGATGTTGGAGATTTGATGTTTTACCAGATTCCTGATATTCATGGTACACTCGTGAAATGACCATACGGATAAATCACCACTTCATCGCTACCTGGGAGATGCTGTGTCCCATCGCTCCTGCGGCGACTGTAACACCACGTTCAAACTCACTTAAAGTTTGATAAACTGCCATTGTAGCAGCAGTAATCGATCTAACAACTGCGTCAGACACTTGTGGTCTCACGTAGGCGTTGCCGACCGCAGCACCGCATTCTGCCTGTTTACGTGTACCTGTATTTGAATACGCCTACCTATACCAGTTTCTTTGGCACTTCAGTGTATAATGGTACAAACTTCAAAGTCGGTGATTAAATACAATTAATAAACGGAATAGTGTAATCAACTATGGTAGTAATTCTTATGATAAATAAATAAATTTCGTGTGACCAGGGCCTCCCGTCGGGTAGACCATTCGCCGGGGGCAAGTCTTTCGATTTGACGCCACTTCGGTGACTTGCGCGTCGCTGGGGATGAAATGATGATGATTAGGACAACACAACAGACAGTCGGCCGGCCGAGGTGGTCTCGCGGTTCTAGGCGCTTCAGTCTGGAACCGCGCAACTGCTACGGTCGCAGGTTCGAATCCAGCCTTGGGCATGGATGTGTGTGATGTCCTTAGGTTAGTTAGGTTTAAGTAGTTCTAAGTTCTAGGGGACTGATGACCGCAGATGTTAAGTCCCATAGTGCTCAGAGCCATTTTTGAACAGCCAGTCCTAGAGCGAAGATAATCTCCGACCTAACCGGGAATCGAACCCTGGCCTTTCGGATTGACATGCTGTCTCGCTGACCACTCAGCTACCGGGGCGGTCCTTCTTATGATTATAATAATAATAGCATTGTATAATAATAGTAATAATTTAGCATTGTAAGTGGTGAATTTTAAAGAATGTTCAAAAGGCTCTGAGCACTATGGGACATTTGAGGTTATCAGTCCCCTAGAACTTAGAACTACTTAAACCTAACTAACCTAAGGACATCACACACATCCATGCCCGAGGCAGGATTCGAACCTGCTACTGTAGCGGTCGCGCAGTTCCAGACTGAAGCGCCTAGAACCGCACGGCCACCGCGGCCGGCTTTAGAGAATGTATTGTAATTTATGCTAATTGCGCATTTTCATTTATTGTATATAGTAACCTTCAAGCAGAAGTAAAAATAAGGTTTATTTTTCAAGGTTTTCAATACGCGGGATGAACAACAACATCGACCGAACAATCGACCATTATTGGCAGACATCGTGCGTAGGTATAGTTTCATTATAATTTCTTTGCGTTTCGACATCAATGGACACTTAAAAAGACCCGCAATCATAATTAGTATAGAAAAGAAAGTGTATCAATTAATTTATTTCATATTAAAGTAAAAACTATAAACTTTCAGTTCAGTATAGCACTGGCCGCTCGTGGGCAAAACAAAAATTATTTCGTTTAAAAAGGAAAAACTTTCTTTAATTCAAAGGTTTCTTTTAATTAATTTCGCTACGGTGAAGATATCCGGCAGCAATATTCCAATATCCCTGAGATTACTTCTACGTTTTTGTTTCTATGGACGCTTCAAGAAGACATCGATTTTGCAACAGATTCTAAAAGCGCCTCACGCAATCCTGTATTAACAGGGCGGTGAGTCACGTGCTGTTAAATAAACAGAGTTCAGAGAACTATTTTACGAAACAATAGATTCCTGTCCCTCATATTATCAACATTCTTTCTTGTTCAAATGGCTCTGAGCACTATGGGACTTAACTTCTGAGGTCATCAGACCCCTAGAACTTAGAAGTACTTACACCTAACTAAACTAAGGACATCACACACATCCATGCCCGAGTCAGGATTCGAACCTGGGACCGTAGCGGTCGCGCGGTTCCAGACTGAAGCGCCTAGAACCGCTCGGCCACTCTGGCCGGCATTCTTTCTTGTGTCCCCTCCGCCACATACGTGCTTATTCACGCTCTTGTTGGGCGTAAATATCAGTATAGTTAGGCCTTAAGATTTTCTTACACTCTTTTCGTCACATTCGTTGAGGACACCTTAAGTATACTTGAGACCTGGGCGGCAGCGGCTCAACGCCACCTTACCCTACTGCAGAGTTAAACCTAAGGTTACACATATGACGAAGATTTTCGACTCCATGTTGCACGGTAGTTTGAGCAGAAACCGTTGTACTTTGCAGCCTGTAGTCAGTTGCATCATGCGACATATATCTCACTTGTGTTCAACCACTGGTTCTAATCTGACCCCTAACAGGGCTCTCAATTACCATAAGAGTAGCATCTCCGAAAGGATGTGGTGGAGATAATGATTTAACCATAGCGCAAGAGGACATAAGAAAATGTGAATCGTCGTACACAGCGTATCAAATGATTTGAACAATTGTGACTGAATGAATAGGAAGGAATTGACTGTCATATAAATATGTAGATCAACGCTGAAGGGAACTGAAAACTACATTCGTGTCGCAGGTACTCTTCTTTATACTGAGATATCCCCGTAAGGGCTTCAGCAGTTCTGACGATTACATTAAATGCTGGAGATGACACAGCTTTATAGTTGTCGTTTAATGACTTCTAACCCACTCTTTTTTCCTATTCTGACCTCATTTTTCAGGTGCATAACCAGATTATACTAATTTCAGAGATTGGACATCGTTAGATAACGTGTTATGTTCATTTTAAGAATTCAGGTTTGTTTCTTTTGCAACAGGCTACAACAGGCCTCCATCAGGCAGTCTGCAGGTCACCAGACGGCCTTGGTGTGTCAGGAATGTCGTACCTGCGTCCAAGTGGGAATTAGGACTGAAGAACGATGTAGCTGTTTGGATGCTGGTTCTCTAGAGATCGAGCGGCCTTGCCGAAACACTGAAACGGTTCACAAAAGTTCCCTGTTGGTGACGAGCATCTACTGCTTTGTTAGCTCTTTCGCGGAACAAATCACTTCTGCCGAGGCGAAGATACTATCTCGGCACGGGTAGACGGCAACTGACAACTGTAAATAGATGTCATTAAAGACGACTAGATTTACTGCTGCAGTGGATTGCTACACATTTTCAATTACACGTGAAAGAGATAAATACAGTCCTCAACATCGAACTTAATCCTTTTCTGTAGCTGTAACAAATTGTAGTTCATCCAAATGAGGGCACACTTCTGCTGTGGCCTTCTCCACCAGACGTCACGGCACCTAGAGTATCAGCAACCAAACTGACAACCTGCAGCCGCTGGTTGCCCGCTTCGCAGGCAAACCGAAGTACTACTCAACCGACAGGCAATACTGATGAACGGCCACACCAACAACAACAGCAACACAGCAAAGACACCAGCGGCCACCAGGGGCCACTATCGGCCCACATAAACATAAGGAAGAGGTCGCTGCAGATCACAGAACTACGAGGGCTGTCCAGAAAGTAAGTTACGATCAATCGCGAAATGAAAATCACATTGAAAATCAGAAATGTTTCATTTGTAACGGTTAGCTACACCTTTCAGCTACTTCTCTACGTAGTCGTCGTAGCGTTGTACCAACTTTCCAATACCCTCATCATAGAAGGCAGCCGCCAGTGCTTTCCGCCAATTCTCTACGCTGGCCTAAAGCTCGTTGTCTGTGCCAAAATGTTGTCTTCATAGCCAGCGGTTCGTTTGAGCAGATATGAAACTTAGTGGGAGACAATAACGGGCTGTATTGTGGGTAAGCAAACATTTCCAATTGAAACGATGCAGAAACATCTTCATTGCCCCTGCAGAATGAGGCTGAGAATTGTCTTGAAGAAGAAACCGCACGACAGTTATGTAATGTTGGTTGCATAGCTTCAGGGGAAAATTCTCACCAGGCCCTCGTACTTGGCGGGAGACGCGATTTTCTATAACATCTTTACGCGCTCACTAAGAGCTCAGGAATGAAAAGAGCGACATAATTCTACCTAGAATCATACTAGAGACACTGCCCAACACATCTTTGCAAAGCTTTATCGGATTTTCATAGTCGTTTCCATTTCGCGACCGATCGTAACTTACTTTCTGGACAGCCCTCGTATATTCACACGTCAAACCACGTGATGGAAAATAGTTCCGAGGTACTCATCCGCCGAAGCGCTATAAAGGCCGGCGCTCGGTTGCACATCGGCAGTGCATCGAACGCCAGCAGACGTGGATAGCTGCCGCCCCAGCAGCGCGGCTTGGATCTTCTCACTGATCTCTGGAGTAAGCTTGGTATATTGGAGAAGTCTCTGGCGGTGACTAGTAGGAAATTATTTCAGTTGTTTTCTATATTATTCTTGTATGTAGTTGTGATTCGAAGACAGATCACTGTTTTGTGTTGGTGTTATACTTGGAGAATTTGTTTTGGTTAATTGAACAGTCCAATAAATTGTTTTCGGACTTTGATCGTTAGTTTCTTCTGCTTCGGCAGACATATTAACTTTATTTACGGAAATAGTGGATATGTTACTATGCGTTACGTGCCTTTAACGTATATGCAGTAGTCTAAATTATAACTGATTGAAGCAGAGTGTCAATTCTCCATTGTCATGGAACGATGCAGAATATTTTAAATATAAATGTAAATCAAGGTGCATGGACTAAATTATCGTTTTTAATAACCGTTCTGTTGTTTTTAATTTCATCTCTCATGAATTTATCGAGAATAAATACAAATATGCTGTGAAACACACACACACACACACACACACACACACACACACACACACACACACACGAAAACACTTGCGTGCACCGCAGTTCATGCGGTTGTATTTGGACAGGGAGTACGACCAGCAGTGATGGTTTCGGCGCCATCGGAGTGAGAAGTCAGCCGTCAGACGTCTTCAGGCGGCGGTTCGTTTCCCGCAATTATTCGGTAGAAACTGTACACCACGAGCAGGAAGTAAATGTCCAGACCTGAAAACGTAGCAAAGTGCAAGGATGAAAAATCAGTTTGTTAATATTATAGTACTTTAAATTGCAATGTTGTTGGGTGCGTTGCTTCTGTCGACTGCGTGAGATCTGTTAAGAACAAGATCTGACCCAGTCTTTCCATGTCGCACACACATCCACTTACAAGGGGAGGCCGCCAATTGTGAAATTCAAATTCGATTCATACTGCGCGTAATAAAAGCTCATGGCCAGAGGTGTAATGTGGCAAAGCACCAAGATGCACTTCTCAGCGGTTGTCGAGAAAATCGACAGTTAAAAGAAACCGTTGCGGTGAAATACTCTCTACGATTAATAGTTTTCTACAGCGTCGTGGCGCTGTGTGTGCGCGCGCGCGCGCGCTTGTGTGTGTGTGTGTGTGTGTGTGTGTGTGTATTTGAAATACAAAAAACAAATAATAAAAAAAAGTTGCATGGCGCGAGATATGTGTGTCTGTGTGTGTACATTTGAATTACAAAAAACAAATAGTAAAAAAAGTTGCATGGCGCGAGATTCGAGCCGGCGACCTTCAGATTACTAACCCGAGCGCTTACCGCTGTGCCACGACGCTGTAGAAAACCATTCATCGTAGATAGTATTTCACCGCAACGGTTTCTTTTAACTGTCGATTTTCTCGACAACGGCTGAGGAGTGCATCTTGGTGCTTTGCCACATTACACCTCTGGCCATGAGCTTTTATTATGCGCAGTATGAATCGAATCTGAATTTCACAATTGGCGGCCTCCCCTTGTTAATTAAATCCAGGTTGCAAAAGAATCCATCCATTGTATTCACTGAACAAAAGCTGTAAACAGTTCACAACATAAAGTTCTAACCACATGACATATATCTGCATCAGATACACCTTTTTAGCAAAAAGAAAAATATTCAGAATTTCGATAATTCAGAAGTACACTTCCGTCCACTTGTTAGCATCTATAATTCAGTAGACTGCTGATCAGAGTTGTCTTTACTGATAGAGCTGCACGAAATCCGCGAAAAAGTTTCAGATGCCAAAACTGTGATGTTGTGGATCAGCTGACGAAACTTGGTATGGGAGTTTAGAGAGTTAAAAAATTAATTTGTTTAGCAAGCACATAACAATAGCATACAGTACGTAACAACAAACATGGCAATTCACCATACCAACGACTTGTGAGATTTTGGGCAGGGTAAGGCGCATCAAAAACTGGCAAGATTAATTCAGACATGAGGGCAGTGCAAGGTAGCGGCACCTCGGCTGGCTTAGACAAAGAATAAGCAAAGAAACAAAATTGGAAGTCCATAACATACGTCAGTGAATTGGCCGATCACTTGAAATGTGCAGCGCTTAGTAAAGGCTTATGTATATGGCACACAGCTAGAGAAAAAAAAAATTAAAATGTGCGTGCCAAGTTCTTCTCTCCAATGCCAGAGCTGTGCGGAGCCTGTCACTAATCATGTAAATTGGTGGTAGAGGGGGGAGAAAGGAAAGGAGAGGGAAGAACATATCGATATCAGTTGCATTGGGACTTTACGCAGAATCAGAAATGTGAGGCAGAGCGAGATTCGAACGCGCTATCTCTCACTTACTAGGCAGTTGCGTTACGCACTGCATCAAGAGGACAAAGTGATCATTGCTCTGCAAAGAATGTCTCTGGACGCCTCTCGGCCGACCCACACTCCCACCTAGCGCCACAAACAGGCAATCCCAATCCATGTGACTCCCGCAGGAGGTCGAACGTTATTGTGCATCCGCAGTGAAGGTGGGAATTCATTGCCCATCGAGGCGGATCAGTTATATGAATACGCGGTGTCTGATCTTAGAACATCAGAAATTAATATAACTGACTCACAAAGTCATTTCTTTAGTCACTCTGTACGGAGAATCTACATGTAGATGGAGAGAATGTTCGAGAGTCTCCTAGTATGGAAACAAGTTTAATTACTTGTGGATCTGCTTTACGTTGTACACTTCATCAATGAATATGAAATTATGGCAATATCTGGAACGAATACATAAACTGGTTTACTATTTACAGAATAAGCATGTACCGATTTTTCTCAAGTCTTCTGTCTTCTGACTAATTTAAAGCACGCTGTCACGATTTTCTGTCCTGTGCTAACATTTTCATGTCGGGCTAGCACTTGGATCACACAACCTCAATTATTTGATGGGTGTATGCAGATCTCTGCCTTCCCTATATGTTTCACCCTCTACTACTACCTCTAGTACCGTACAGGTTATTCACCGATGTCTTAACACATGTCCTATTAACCTGTCACTCCTTCTTGTCAGTGATTTCCACATGTTCCTTTCTTCACTAATTCTGCAGGAAACTTCCTCATTCAGCATCTTATCAGTCCATGCCGTCTTCAACATTCTTCTGTATCACCACAGCTCAAAAGCTTCAATTCAGTTATGTTACCGTTTTCCCATTGTCCATCATTCACTATATTATATTGCTGTGTTACAAATTGACATTCTGATAAATTTCTTCCTCATGTTAAACCTGTAATTGATGCTAGTACACCTGGATAGTGGAGGAGGTGGATAGTAGTGTTTAACGTCCCGTCGACAACGAGGTCATTAGAGACGGAGCGCAAGCTCGGGTGAGGGAAGGATGGGGAAGGAAATCGGCCGTGCCCTTTCAAAGGAACCATCCCCGCATTTGCCTGAAGCGATCTAGGGAAATCACGGAAAACCTAAATCAGGATGGCTGGAGCCGGGATTGAACCGTCGTCCTCCCGAATGCGAGTCCAGTGTGCTAACCACTGCGCCACCTCGCTCGGTACTAGTACACCTCTTTTGAACAGGAATGCCCTCTTTAAACGTGCTGTCTGCTTTTTTATGATCTGCTTGCACCGTCCATAGAGGGTTTTTTGCTATCTAGGTAGCAGAATTCCGTAACTTTGTCCGCTTTATGATCCTCAATCCTCACTGTTCTCATTTCTTCGATTTACTCTCAATCCATATTCTACGCTCATTAGACTCTTTATTCCATTGAACAGACCTTGTAATTCTTCTTTACTTTTACTGAGGATACCAATGTCACCACCGAATCTTATCATTGATAACCTTTCGCCCTGCATTTTAATCTTGCGCTTGAAAGTTTCTTTCATTTCCGTTATTGCTGTCTTCGATGTATAGACAGAACAATAGTGACGAAAGCCTGTGTGTCTGTCTAACGCCTTTTATAATCCTAGCACTTCGTTCTTCGTCTCGCACTCTCATTATTCTTTTGTGATGGCATAATAAGCGTACATGCTGCGTATCACCCGCGTTTCCCTATTATTTATTCCTATTTTTCTCAAAATTTCAAACATCTTGAAGTCTTTTAAATAATCGAACGTTTTTTCTAGGCCGACATATCCTATGAACGCGTCCTGACTTTTCTATAGCCTTGCTTCCATTATCACGCGCAACATCAGCTCTGCCTCTGTGGTTTCTTTACCTTTCCTTAAGGCAAACTGATTGACGTCTAACGTTTCTCTTACGTTCTTCTGTTTATTATTCTTGTCAGCAGTTTGGCTATAGGAGCTGCTAAGTTGATTATGCGATAGTTCTCGCAGTTATCTGCTCTTGCTATCTTCAGAACTGGCTTTCTCGAAAGCCTGACGGTACACCGCTAATCATAGATTATACATAGCAGCCTGAATAGTCGTTTAGTTACCACTTCCCTCAATGATTTTAGCAAATCTGATACAACGGAAAAATTTGGAAATTTGGGGTTAGGTCTTATGGGACCAAACTGCTGAGGTCATCGATCCCTAAGCCTACTCATTACTTAATCTATCTTAAACTAACTTACGCTATGGACAACACACACACCCATGCCCGAGGGAGGAATCGAGCCTCCGACGGGAAGAGCGACACGGACCGTGAAAAGGTGCGTCAGACCGCGTGCCTACCCATTGCGGCGATACAATGTTATCTATCCCTTCTGTCGTATTTCAGCTCAAGGCTTCCGCAGCTGTTATAAATTAAACTCTAATACTAGATCCGTTGTGTCTTCCATATCAACTCCAATTTCTTTTTTTTTATCAGTTAGACAAGCCCCCCCCCCTTCAAAGAGGCCTTCGATTTACTCTTTCCACCTAACCGTACTCTTCTCTTTCCTTAACAGTGAATTCTCTTAATGTTACCACTCTTACTTATAGCTTCACCGAAGGTTGTTTCGATTTTTCTATATGCTGAATCTGTTATTTATTTTTAGATTTTATCAGACTTTTTCTGCAGCCATTTCACATTGGCTGCCCTGAGCTTTCTATTTATATCGTTTCTAAGTGATTTAGATTCCTGCATTCTTGACTTTCCCTAAACCTTTTTGTATTTACTTCCTTCGCCGATTAACTGAAGCATTTCTTTTGTTACCCAAGGTGTCTTCGCAGTTACATTCGTTGTACTTATGTTTGAAGGTCGCAAAACTGTGATCACCCTTTCCGGAGAAATCCACTTCACTTCAGCCGAACTGCCCACTCTGATATTCCTTATGGCAATATTCACAACTTTAGAGAATTTCGTACGTATCTTGTCACCTGGGAAGCCCTTAAATCCAACATCTGATTTCAGAATCTCTGTCTGCCCATGATGTAATCCAGCTGGAACCTTCCAGTGTCTCCTGGTATTTTCGAAGTACACCTCCTCCTCTTGTGATTCCTTAACAAAATATTCACCGTTACCATCTGAAATTTATTGCAGAACTGAATTAGCCTTTCTCTTCTCTCATTCTTACTGACAACCCCCTATTGTTCCGTAAACTTTCCTATTTTCCTTCCCATGCAACCACGTTCGAGTCCCACTCGACTGCCACATGTTCATCACCCTTTACATAGTAAATTATCCGTTGCATATCTTCGTATATTTTATCTATCTCTTCATCTTCTGATAGTGACACTGGAAAGTATACATGAAATATGCTTGCCAGAGTTGGTTTGTTGTCGAATCTGATGAGAACAATTCTATTACTGAACTGTTTGCAATAGCTCATCCTCTGCTCTACTTTCCTTTTCATAACGAATATTACACCCGTTATACCGTTTTCTGCTACTGTTGACGTCATCCTGTATTCGTCTGACCAGAAATCTTTACTTTCTTTCCATTTCGCTTCACTGACCTCCACTATTCTATACTGACTATTTTCATTCCCATTTCCAGTTTTTCTACCTTTCCTGCCTCGCTCACACTTCTGACATTCCATGCTCGGACGCGTAAAAGGTTATCTGTTCCTTGGCTATTGTATATTTTTCTCATGTTCACCTCCCCCTTGGCACTCAATCCACACCCGCAGATCCATTTTGGCCAATGGTGAGATCATCATGACATTTTTTCAGTTACAAGCCACGTGTACCGTGGATACAGATCATGTGTCTTTAATGCATTGGTTTCAATTGCCTTCTGCATCTTAATGTCGTTGATCAGTTTTGATTCTTCCGCCTTTTAGGAGCAGTTTCCGATCTCAACTGAAAGGGGCTGCTCTCAACCACTGTCCCTCTCTGAAAAGTCTACGGTGGCCATTAATGATGATTTTGTACTAAAAAATTTATGCACTGGCTGGATTCGAAACCGGAACGTAGAAGGTTTTTATTACTTGTAAGAGACGTCACCCCTAGACCACGGCCAGCCTGAGTGGCCGTGCGGTTCTAGGCGCTACAGTCTGGAGCCGAGCGACCGCTACGGTCGCAGGTTCGAATCCTGCCTCGGGCATGGATGTGTGTGATGTCCTTAGGTTAGCTAGGTTTAATTAGTTCTAAGTTCTAGGCGACTGATGACCTCAGAAGTTAAGTCGCATAGTGCTCAGAGCCATTTGAACCTAGACCACGGTTACCAAGGTAGGTATCGAATATGTAGAATATAAGTAAGTATATATATTTACTTTTACTTGGTGAAGAAGTCTTTTCCCCTCTCTCATCAATATTGCTGCGTCATTATTCCCCAGTAACGTCGCCTTCTATTCTGCCACCAACTACAGCATTCCAGTTCAAGCTGAGAAGATGTCGAAGTGGCCAGGAGACACACGAACTTAACAGTAGAATTAAGTCACGGTAAGAGAAAAATTACGATGTTAGATATGGATTTCATCATGTGAAGACGTACCCAAGGGAACATATAAATTCATTTGATAATTTTGTAATTTAATGGGTTTTCAGAACCGTTAGAAAGAAATACGTAATAGCACACCCATAGTTGAAATATGTCACTATCGAACCCCTAGACAAGAAAGTCACCCCTTACATAAGAAAGGTGCGGGAATCATTTACATTATTGTCGTCCAGTTTCCTTAATGACGTATTTTTCCAAAATATTGGAGGAAGTAATGTACTCAAGAGTAGTAACACTCTTTTTCTGCGAGTCACCACTGTTTGATGGGTGCGCAATGAGTTTATCTCTTGTGCCAATCTTTTCGTCTCAAAGAAGCACTTGCAACCTACTGTAAGTCGTCATCTGACGCAATTATGTAGAAAAAACACTTAGGGTACCACAATTTAGATGACTGACTGAAAATACGTTGATACATTTATTCATGACCTATTACATGTCTTAAATAACGAAATATCGTCCACTGGTATCTTTTATGATTAATCAAGGGTGCGTGCTTAAACGAACGTCACATTCTTACAAAGCATTTAATTATCGTATGGAACTGATGGGTTTCCAAAAGCACCGCTTTGAATTATATTAAAGAAAAACAATGCAAGAAGTGTTGAATAACTCAGACAATGAAACTTCCAATAAGGTTAAAACTGTGTGCTGAATCGAGTTCGAGCTCGGGACCTTTGCTTGGCATAACTGATGCTGTGAAGACGGGTCCTCAGTCGTGCTTGCATACCTCAGTCGGTATAGCACTTGCCCGAAAAAGGCAAAGGTCATGAGCTTGAGTATCGATCCGGCACTGTTTTAACCTGCGAGGAAGTTTCACATCAGTGCACACCCCGCTGCAGTATGAAAATTTCATTTTGGAAACTCAGACAAGGATGGAAGAAGAGAAAAGTTTGATGACTTGGCGAAAATTATGAAGATGGTTTCACAGGTTTCAGTTTGGATCCACTTCTATTCATGATGTCTATCTTTTACTTAAGATAGCCTATTTTTAACAAGCATAGTTTGTAGCCTTCTTTTCACAAATGCTACGAGCGTTATAATAAATCAAAACAGAGAGAAAGTAAGTAAAGAAATTGTTAACAATATTTTTCATTCAATTTGTAACTGCTACTCTACAGTGTATGGTTCCTGAAGATGACGGCAGCCTTTCCAGTAATTGCTGGGGTACTATTAATCAATACAGAGGAATATATAAAGAAATTGTTAACATTATTTTTCGAACAATTACACTCCTGGAAATTGAAATAAGAACACCGTGAATTCATTGTCCCAGGAAGGGGAAACTTTATTGACACATTCCTGGGGTCAGATACATCACATGATCACACTGACAGAACCACAGGCAGACCGCGTGAGACGACGCTTCATCCAGTCCCAAACATGCTCAATGGGGGACAGATCCGGAGATCTTGCTGGTCAGGGTAGTTGACTTACACCTTCTAGAGCACGTTGGGTAGCACGGGATACATGCGGACGTGCATTGTCCTGTTGGAACAGCAAGTTCCCTTGCCGGTCTAGGAATGGTAGAACGATGGGTTCGATGACGGTTTGGATGTACCGTGCACTATTCAGTGTCCCCTCGACGATCACCAGTGGTGTACGGCCAGTGTAGGAGATCGCTCCCCACACCATGATGCCGGGTGTTGGCCTTGTGTGCCTCGGTCGTATGCAGTCCTGATTATGGCGCTCACCTGCACGGCGCCAAACACGCATACGACCATCATTGGCACCAAGGCAGAAGCGACTCTCATCGCTGAAGACGACACGTCTCCATTCGTCCCTCCATTCACGCCTGTCGCGACACCACTGGAGGCGGGCTGCACGATGTTGGGGCGTGAGCGGAAGACGGCCTAACGGTGTGCGGGACCGTATCCCAGCTTCATGGAGACGGTTGCGAATGGTCCTCGCCGATACCCCAGGAGCAACAGTGTCCCTAATTTGCTGAGAAGTGGCGGTGTGGTCCCCTACGGCACTGCGTAGGATCCTACGGTCTTGGCGTGCATCCGTGCGTCGCTGCGGTCCGGTCCCAGGTCGACGGGCACGTGCACCTTCCGCCGACCACTGGCGACAACATCGATGTACTGTGGAGACCTCACGCCCCACGTGTTGAGCAATTCGGCGGTACGTCCACCCGGCCTCCCGCATGCCCACTATACGCCCTCGCTCAAAGTCCGTCAACTGCACATACGGTTCACGTCCACGCTGTCGCGGCATGCTACCAGTGTTAAAGACTGCGATGGAGCTCCGTATGCCACGGCAAACTGGCTGACACTGACGGCGGCGGTGCACAAATGCTGCGCAGCTAGCGCCATTCGACGGCCAACACCGCGGTTCCTGGTGTGTCCGCTGTGCCGTGCGTGTGATCATTGCTTGTACAGCCCTCTCGCAGTGTCCGGAGCAAGTATGGTGGGTCTGACACACCGGTGTCAATGTGTTCTTTTTTCCATTTCCAGGAGTGTAGTAAGAGCTACTCTAAAATGCGTGGCTCCTGAAGATGGCAGCAGCCTTTCCAGTAGTTGCAGGAGCAACAGTCGGACCTTGTAACATCAATTAAAACAGTCTAGCTGTGCTGGTACTGTGAACGGGCTGAAAGCTAGGGGAAACTGTAGCCGTAATTTTTCCTGAGGGTATGCAGCTCTACTGTATGTCTCAATGGTGTTGGAATCCTCTTGAGTAAAATATTCCGGAGGTAAAATAAAATTCGGATTTTTGGACAGGACTACTCAGAAGTACGTCGACACCAGGAGAAACAAACCTCACATTCTACGGATCGGAGAGTGGAATGTTATATCCCCTAATTGCGCAGTTAGGCTGGAAAGTCTAAAAATGAAAATGGATAAGCTGAAGTTAAATATAATGTGAATTAGTGAGGTTCAGTGGTAACAGAACAGAACGTTTGGTCAGATGAAAACAGGGCTATAAGTAAGAAATCACATAGGGGCATTGTAGGAGTAGGTTTAATAATTAATAATAAAATAGAAATGCGGTTAAGCTACTATTAAAAGCACAGTGAATGCATTATTATAACCAAGACACACCCAAAGCGAACACCCACCACAGTAGCACAAGTTTATATCCCAACTAACTCCACTTATCATGAAGAAACTGCAGAAATGTATGATGAGATAAAAGAAGTTATTCAGATAGTTAAGGGAGAAGAAACTTTAATTGTGAGAGGGGACTAGAATTGGACAGTAGGAAAAGCAAGAGAAGGAAAAATTTTAGATGAGTATGGGCTGGAGAAAGGAAAGGGAGAGGAAGCCACCTGGTAGAATTTAGCACAGCATAAATTAATCATCGCTAGCACTTGGTTCAAGAATGATGAAAGAAGACTGGATACGTGGAGGAGACCTGGAGACACCAGAAGGTTTCAGACATATATAGTGAGAAAGAGATTTTGGAATCTGATTTTAAATTGTAACAAATTTCCAATGGCCGATGCAGACTCTGACCACAATTTCTTGGTTATGAGTCGCAGATTGAAAAAAAAAGGTAGGAACTTAAGGATATGGGACCTTGATAATTTGAAAGAACCATAGTGTTGTTGAGAGTATCAGAGGGAGCATTAGGCAACGATTAACTAGAACAGGGAAACGGAGTGCAGTAGAAGACGAATAGGTAGCTTTGAGACACGAAATAGTGAAGGCAGCAGAGGATCAACTAGTTAAAAGACAATCTGTCGCAGAAATCCTTGAATAAGACAGCAGATGTTGAATTTAATTGATGAAAGGAAAAAATGTAAAAATGCAGCAAATGAAGGAGGCGTAAGAGAATACAAACGTCTCCTTTATTGTATGAATCCGTTATTGTATGATTATATGACAGCGGAACAAACACTGGAAGCAGTTACTTCTGTAAAATATCTGGGAGTATGCGTGCGGAACGATTTGAAGTGGAATAATCATATAAAATTAATTGTTGGTAAGGCGGGTACCAGGTTGAGATTCATTGGGAGAGTCCTTAGGAAATGTAATCCATCAACAAAGGAGGTGGCTTACAAAACAATCGTTCGACCTATACTTGAGTATTGCTCATCAGTGTGGGATCCGTACCAGTTCGGGTTGACGGAGGAGATAGAGAAGATCCAAAGAAGAGCGGAGCGTTTCGTCACAGGGTTATTTGGTAAGAGTGAAAGCGTTACAGAGATGTTTAGCAAACTCAAGTGGCAGACTCTGCAAGAAAGGCGCTCTGCGTCGAGGTGTAGCTTGCTCGCCAGGTTTCGAGGGTGCGTTTCTGGGTGAGGTATCGAATATATTGCTTCCACCTACTTATACCTCCCGAGGAGATCACGAATGTAAAATTAGAGATTCGTGCGCATACGGAGGCTTTCAGACAGTCGTTCTTCCCGCGAACCATACGCGACTGGAACAGAAAAGGGAGGTAATGACAGTGGCACGTAAAGTGCCCTCCACCACACACCGTTGGGTGGCTTGCGGAGTATAAATGTAGATGTAGATGTAGATGTCTCAAAAATGAGATTGACAGAAAGTGCAAAGTGGCTAAGCAGGACTGACTAGAGGGCAAATATAGGGATTTAGAAGAGTATTTCACTACGGGAGAGATAGATACCGCGTACAGGACAATTAATGAAGCCTTTGGAGAAAAGAGAAGCAGCTGTATTATTATCAAGAGCTCAGATGAAAAACCAGCGCTAAGCAGAGAAGGGATAGCTGAAATGTGGGAGAATTATATGGAGGGTCTATACAAGAGACATGAACATGGAGCTAGAGAAATGGAAGAGGAGGTCGATGAAGAGGCGTTGGGAGGCATGATACTGCGAGAAGAATTTGACACAGCACTGAAAGAACTAAGTCGAAACAAGACGGGGGAGTAGCTGACATTCTATCATCCATGACACAACTCTTCCATTTGGTGTGCAAGACGTATGAGACAGGCGAAATGCCCTCAGACTTCAAGAAGAATGTAATAATTCTAATGTCAAAGAAAGCAGGTGTGATTATTACCGAACTATCAGTTTAATAAGCCATGGTTGCAAAATTCTAACAGAGATTATTTAAAGAAGAATGGAAGAACTGGTACAAACCAATCTTTGGGAATATTAGTTTGGATTCTGGAGAAACGTAGGGACACGAAAGGCAATACTGACCCTAAGAGTTTTCTTACAAGATAAGTTATAGCATTTGTAGGCGTAGAGAAAGCTATTGACGATGTCGACTGGAATAGTCCCTTTGAAACTCTGATAGTAGCAGGTGTAAAATACAGGGAGCGAAAACCTATTCACAGCTTGTACACAAACCAGGCCGCAGTTATAAGAGACAATAAGTATGAAGGGGAAGCAGTGGTTAAGAATGTAGTAAGAGACAGTTGTAGCCTATCGCCAATTTTATTCAACCTGCCCATTGAGCTGTAAAGGAAATAAAAAAAATTGGAGTAGGACTTTAATTTCAGAGAGAAGAAATGAAGGGTTTGAAGTTTTCCGATGAGATTGTAATTCAATCAAGACAGCAAAGGACTTGGAAGTGCAGTTGAATGGAATGGACAGTGTCTTGAAAGGAATGTATAGGATGAAGGAAGAAGGCTAATGGAATGTAGCCGAATTAAATCAGGCGATGCTGAGGGAATTAGAGTAAGGTACGAGATGCATACAGAAGTAAATGAGTTTTCTTACTTGCACAGTAAAATAGCTGATGATGGACGAAGATGGTAGGATATAAATCGTAGACTAGCAATGGCAAGAAGACCGTTTCTGAAGAAGAGGAATTTATGAAAATCGAATATAGATGTAAGTGCCAAGAAGTCTTTCCTGAAAGTATTTGTATGGAATGTCACCATGCATGGATGTGAAAGACGGATAGCAAACAGCTTAGACAAGAAGAGAATAGAAGCTTTAGAAATGTTGTGTGCTGCTGAAGAAAGCTAGAGATCAGGTGGGTATAACTAATGAGGAGGTGCTGAACAGAACTGGGGAGAGAGGAAATCTGTGGCATAACCTGACTAGCAGAAGGAGTCGGTTGATATGACACACTGTGAGACATCAAGGGATTACTAATTTAGTATTGGAGGCAAGACTGGGGGCTAAAAATGGTATAAGGGGACCGAAAGGTGAAGACAGGAAGCAGATTCAGGAGGAGATGTGTTTTGTGGTCGATATTTCTAGATGCAGAGGGTTGCACAGGATAAAGCAACATGACGAGCTACATCAAACCGTTCTTCAGACTGAAGAACACAACAACAACAACAACAACAACAACAACAAGGACCACAACAATTACAACAAGAATTCTAAAAATGAAATATATCTTAACTTTAGTTTTATACAACGAACATAACGGTACCAAGAAATATAGGTAATAAAAAGGAGTCAGAATATCGTGAAGAATTTTTCAAGTTTATAGGTGAACATACTGATGAAATGTTAAAGTGTAACAAATACATTACTAAGCTGTTGACCAAGTTAAACAACTTTTTTTCTAGTTTTGGAAACACACAAATGAACATTTTGACATAATTTTGACGTATTTGCAGGGGAGCGTCCTACTTTCGTTGCAAACTGTACTCCCACTGCAGACACATGATTGATTATCTTCCTCTCATCCACCACAAAAGAATGATTTGTTACCACCTTTCTCCTCCCCTTCTTCTCTCCCCCTTACATCACCACCACCCCACTCCCACTCCCAAGGTCACATTTAAGATCACCCCAGGACTAACAGAACATTTCTCCCACTCCTACTGCCAGTTCTGTGATATCTCAATCCAAGGCAGCAGACTTGCTTTAAGTAGTTTTATGCATTTCTTTTAAGTTAAAAATGGCGGGGATATCCGATGTAGTTTGCTTTAAATGGCGATAAATTAAAAATATTAGTTGATATACTGGTGTAATCATTCAAACTGTTGAGGAATCGAAAAATGGTTCAAATGGCTCTGAGCACTATGGGACTTAACAGCTGTGGTCATCTGTCCCCTAGAACTTAGAACTACTTAAACCTAACTAACCTAAGGACATCACACACATCCATGCCCGAGGCAGGATTCGAACCTGCGACTGTAGCAGTCGCACTGTGGAATCGAAGATAGCTTGCTTGTTCTAAGAGGCGAAATTCAACACTCAGAATAGCCCACTCATGTGTGTGGTGCAATGTTTCATTACCACCATAACCGTCAGAATTGTGCAATGTTTTGAACAGAAAGCACGATTTATTTTCATTCATTTTAACTTTCGGTTTACATCGAAACATAGCCAGCAGCCGGTGTAGGGTGAGGAGTTACGCCAGACGTGTGTTAACATTATCGGAGTTTAGTATGCCTAGTTTAACGTGTAAACAATTACATGTGCGGTTTTGGAAGACATCGTCTGCCGCGTCTCTGGTTCGGGCATTGTGGTCGCCCTCCTAATGAGGCCCTGCATCAGCGCTCGCCCTGAGGGAAGACAACGCCCTCTCACCCCTCTCCTCGCCCTGAAGGGACGCTTGCACCAATCCTGTTCCACCCCCTGCTCGATGACGCACTGACCCGAGGCCTACGTGGAGGGGAGAGCTGGGACCACCTTTCGTGACGTCACGACCTGAGTGCTATGCACAGCACAGATGCGATGGCGCTACAGTTCGCCAAGCGAATTCTAGTATGGAATTTTGGTGGAAATGTCTAATCCATCATATATCGTACATATAAATCTCTATTTATTCAGAAAATTTAAAGAATTTATGTTCACTGCTTTTTACACTGTGGTCCTTATTTTATATTATTATTTTTGAAAATATTTCACAAGATGTGATTTGCATTTGAAGTGATATTTTTCACATACTTGCCTCTAGTCATGTCTCTCGAAAACGAGAGAACCGTCACTCTTCCCTATCATTTAGGGTCATCAGACAGGTATTTCAAACAGTTTCTGTCCTCCAACAACAGCCTGAAATATGAAAGGGATGGTGCTTCTAAGGTGCCTCTGTACCGGTTCGGAAAAAAATAAAAATGAAATGATCTTATTGCACTCTTGGCCGGGAGGCCCCGTCCTCGGAAGTTCGGGCGCCGAGTGCAAGTCTTATTTCAGTCGACGCCACATTGGGAAGCTTGCTCGCCAGTGATGAGAAATGATGATGAGGACAACACAACACTCAGTCCACGAGTGGAGAAAACCTCCAACCCGGCCAGGAATCGAACCCGGGCCCGCTGCATAGGAGGGAAGCATACCACCCAGCTAAGCAGGCGGATTACAGATTCGGTAATTATTATTAAAGTCACTGCTCATCCTGTTTACAGTGAGCTCTTCACCACTGCCCTGCGTTTATCAAATCCACTCACTAATATTACTAAACGTACCCGCCAATAATTTATTCCGAAAATTTACTCTGCCAAGTGGTTCTAGGCGCTTCAGTCTGGAACCGTGTGACTGATACGGTGGCAGGTTCGAATCCTGCCTCGGGAATGGATGTGTGTGCTGTCCTTAGGTTAGTTAGGTTTAAGTAGTTCTAAGTTCTACGGGACTGATGACCTCAGATGTTACGTCCCATAGTGCCCAGAACCATTTTGAAAATATCCTATTTTATTTGTATGTTCGTAAATAAAAATATTATTTACTTGTTCACCATGTGTTTCTGCAGAACTCAGTGTCAGTCATTTTGACATAGAAATCCCAAATTGTGCAGATCTCGTAAGTACATTCATTATTTTCAGTTTCTTTCAGAAGTACGAAATCTGAGAAACTGACACTTGGTAACATACACCACGTATTTGTCTGGAACCACTGTAGCTGCTCTCTAGAGGATTAGTGTGAAATTTATCCACAAAAAAAAAAAAAAAAACAAAATAAAAAAGAAAAAAAGTGGCATACAAGAGTGTGGAAAATGAATTCAGTTAAGTGAGTGACCGATTTTTTTGATGTTCTGTCTAAGGACTTATATCCAATATGCTACGTATAACCAGAGGCACGCAGTGAAAAACCTCCATCCATCCCCTATACGACTTGGGATTTTTATTTGCTTTATGTTAAATAACAGGAATGACTGCTTTTTACTTTCTGCATACTCACAATTTCAGCTTTTAAGTAAAGTGTGAAAACAGAAGCTTTTTTTAAAAAAATACGTTGTCAAGACATGCTGTGTAATTGTAGCTCACTGTACTTTGCGTTATAGCTATTTTGCTTTCACAGTTAGTCATCTCCAGCTATACAGAACACAATATAGAAAGCATATTTATATTGAAAATTTACAACTGGCAATGTTATAGTGGTATGATCCAACTTATTTTATTTTGTGTAGAAGACTGTGTGTGTGTTGCATACACAATATGTTTACACTTACTTTTACACGTTTATGCATTGTCTTGACTGTGAAAATACACTTTAAACTGGATTTTTTCATCACTTGCAATGTACAGATACATCCTATATGCCGAATACTTGACTGTGTCCATCGTGGGTGAATTGAATTTTTTAAAAGGACTTTGTGAGGTGTATCTCTCTTTGTGTGTGTGTGTGTGTGGGTGTGTGTGAATGTTTATAGGTTAGGACCATCTGATAATTCTTTGAGGGCAAAGAATAGAATTCCATTGCAGAGAGCTGCATAATCGTTTATTATTTCTTTTCCTTTTACTATGATTTGTCAATTTGGCAGTTTTCTTCCATTATTAGTTTCTGTGGCGGGCGTGGCTACATCTGGGAACTTTTAGGTCAGTGTTTATGTCGTTGGTCTTTGGTCGATAGCCGTAACTTGTACTGCGAATGACACTGCACAACACAAACAGAAGGTCACCTTCTTGGAAACACCGTAATTGTCACCCATTGCGACGCAAAGTTTGGAATTTGGCTCAAAGGCGCTTACCCTTTTCCTGAGTAGTGGTGCAAAAGCGTGGCGCCCTGAGATGTCATTCTCGCTCTCGGCGATGCTTCAGTCAGAAACGTGGGCCAGAACTGAGAAGGTCACATAAGGTGCAAGGTGAGTTAATGATGTCACATTGGAACCAAATTAGACCAAAAACCTGCCAAACAGCACTGTGGGCTTGTCACGCGGTGGGAAAGTCGTCACATATCCCCTTAGCCATATTTCACCCCTTATATTGTAGCCTCTGCGATTGAGTTCAGAACCGACGTGCCCAGAGTTGAATTCACGCGATTTTCCTACGGGTGGCCGAGAAAAACATTTCGGAAACATCGGCTCTCAGAATAGGCACGCAAAGGCCACAGGAGTGGGGTGCTTAAGGGCGTCAGTGAAACCATCCTTACCTGTGGGGCGTTGATTTCCACGCTTTTCACGGTCGAAAAAGACCGTACACGGTGCGATGAGCAATAGGACGTCATTTGTGACAAGCTGTGGCACTGGTGACAACACCCACACAATTCAACCATTCTCTAAGGATATCGTGAGTCTGCAACCCCACTGAATGTGATTGCACTCGTTTGAAGTGTAATACAACCTCAATTTTTCCGCTGGTGCACAGGACATTTAAAACCATTCGACGATATCTGGACGTGATCCTAAGCAGCAAAACGTGTTTGTGCTTTTTCAGGGTCTTGTTTCGCGCCCTCCTGTGGCGTGAACATGGGGGAAGTTACATGCGTGAATAAAACGGCAGTGGGTCGTTCTTAGACCCCCCAATTCGGCAACACCTTCGGTGACATCAGTGCATCTCCACTGAGCACTTCAGAAATGTACTCTACAGAGATGACCTGGCCGGCCGCTGTGGCCGAGCAGTTCTAGGCGCTTCAGTCCGGAACCGCGCTGCTGCTATGGTCGCAGGTTTTTAATCCTGCCTCGGGCATTGATGTGTGTGATGTCCTTCGGTTAGTTAGGTTTAAGTAGTTCTAAGTCTATCGGACCAATGACCTCAGATGTTAAGTCCCATAGTGCTTAGAGCTATTTGAACCATTTTAGAGATGACCTGTGATGGATTCCTAGGCTCCTGCAGTCAGGTAACCCCTCTGGCGTCTCATAGATACCACATATCCACATGCAGGCGTTAGAGCAGCACTTTAGCGCCACTCACCTGAGGGATGTTAAGGGGTTGCCTGCTAGCAGGCACCTATAAATCTGTCTCTATTTGCTCGACAGAGGACAGTAATTTTCTGCAATTGCATTGCTGAACTGGAGGGTCTTGGAGGGATCTCTTGCCATTTTATTCAACATCTGTCAATCTCCAAGCCCCCAACCATCCCCCATGATGACGCCATAGTAGAACGCAAAACAGTAGGTCTTAAAGAGCATAAACACCCTTTGCTTCTTTCGATCAAGTTCAGATTTCACCGAATGGTTTTGAACAATCCCTTGTGGTTCCAACCTGTACACCAGGGCAAATATTACTGTCCCCCTACAGTTCTAAGCGGTGTATTCATGTTCAATGGTGTTGCAGGCCCAAGATGTCCTTAGAGGGCTAAATTGTCTGTTGAGTACCATCAGTATCAAAGGTTGTCTGAACATCGTCCTGTTACTCACAGCACTGCGAACTATCTATTGCGAAATGTGTGGGATCCAAGGGATCAAGGAAAAGGTTGGTTTCACTGACGCCCTTTATGTCAACCCATGACGTCTTTTCGTGCCTATTCTGAGAGGCTGCGGTTCTAAAATTTTTTCCTCTGTCACCCATAAGAAACCTACGTGATTTCAGCACTCGGGGCCGCAGTTGTGATCTACATTGCAGAGACTAAAAAAGAAGAGGTGAAATGTGGGTAACAGCAGGTGTGACGAAGTTTCCATCGTGTGGTAGCGTTGGATAGAATTGTAATGGAATTTGGTACCAATATGACATCATTAACTCATATTAACCATCACATAAATTTCTGAGCTCTGCCTTTTTTTCACATTGGTTGACAAATTTCTGTCTAAGACGCCACTCAGTTGAAGAATGTCAAGAGGTTGCCTGCCTGCACTTGCCTAGGAACCTCTCACGGGCTGTCTATGTAAAGCTACAGGGCGCCACGATTTTGCACCGTTACAGAGGAAGATTATAGCCACCTTTGAGCAATATTTCAAACTTTTTCGTCGTAGAGGGAGATAATTACTGAGTAGCAAAAAAGGGACACTTCCTTTGTGTTGTGCAGTGTACAATGACAGTTATTACTTTTCACTGCTTCTCCATGTTTCATGTACCTAATATTGAAACTTTTACTTGTCTGTCCAACATAAATTGAATTGCAGTCTTGACATGTCAGTGAATAAATACAAGACGTGTGATGTTTGTCTGTGTTTGTAACGTTCTTTTTTTTTTTTTAACTATGGGACTTAACATCTGAAGTCGTCAGTCCCCTAGACTTAGAACTACTTAAATCTAACTAACCTAAGGACATCACACACACCCCTGCCCAAGGCAGGATTCGAATCTGCGACCGTAGCGGCCGCGCGGTTCCAGATTGAAGTGCCCAGAACCACTCGGCCACCCCGGCCGGCTTGTAATGATCGTCTTTAATTTTTTCTGTGTTTAGTCATCAATATTATAACTATTCTTGTTTTTTTTATTCAGTATACTACCTACTCTGTAAGCTGCTTTATTCTTTGTTTCAATTCTTTTTTTTGGTTGAGTGTAATAATATTTGTATCATATCTGTTTTCTACGGTTCTGTCTGATTATCCGTAGTCTGTTTTGTAGTAGTTTTCCACAAAAAATTTCTTTGAAAGCAAATACGTGTACAAGTGTGAGCTTAGCCTCAAGATGGCCAATAACGAGAAGAGGAAGTAGTATGTGGTGTTCAGCCATATTCATTTTGCAGACACCTTTTCAATCAGCTAGGGAATTTAAATGCTCCTTCACAATATGTGATGCTCCATTACAATTTGAGGATAGTTAAGTCAAGCACAGCGGTTAACAACTGCACAGGGGAATTTAATGAAGACTGGGGAGGCAGTGAGAATTTGGATCGAGGAGGGAGGCAAGCCAGGGTAATCCGCGCAGTTGTGTGAACCGCTGTGCCCAGATGGCTTAGCGGCTGACGCACCTGACTAATAAGTAGGAGACCTGGGTTCGATTCTCAGCCTTTGAGAGAATATCCACTTGCCTCTTCGGTATATACATAAAATTTAGGAGTGCATAGACGTGTTATATATTCGATTATTAAAGTTAATACAATACAACTAATGATAAAATTGGAAGTAACTGATTATTAAGCTACATGAGTGCAATATTGTATGAGATAAAAAGTAAATGAGAATTTTTTCCTTTCCTTTCAGAAGTTATGAGGCTGTCCTTTTCCTGTTAATCGAAACAACTAATTTTTTCGTGTAATGGAACCAAACTAGCGATTAGCACAAAGAAAAGCTTAACCTTGAAAAATGAGAACCATCCTAATGAGGATGAATTAACACGTCTCTACCTGTCACCCCAGAACGGCAGATTATAAGATACATCTTTCCCCGTCACCACACAAAAATAATTCTGAGTATGAACGTGCCACTGTATTCAATTAATACTCCATTACCTTCCTTCAATATCTCTGAGAATGCTGGAAATTTGCTTGCAAGGTGTATTACAAAACAACGCTGATCAGTATTTTACATATGAACCGTACCGGATTAGATGGTTTTTCATATTACACTGTTCGGTATTAAAATTGCAACACCATTAAAACGGTATCCTACACACACGGTATTGGCAAGGAGTGTAGAACTACATGGATGTATAAGCAACGCAGCCGTAAGAAGCTGGTAGGAGTAATGTCATCTATATCCTGTACACAGGGTGAATCACCCAACACTTGCACTGGAAATATTTCGGACATGGAAGGCGCTATCGATATGCGGGTTTCACAGATTGGAGTGGTAGGCAGGGCCCGCGTTTGTAGTTCATACGCAAAATGCCATCCGTTTCGAAGGTGTATTTATTTACAGAAGTGGCAATACCTATTGACAGTATCACAATCAAAGTAGAGTAAATTAGAATGTGAATAGTGCTTGCAGCAGGAAACTGGTGCAAGTAGTTTACGAGATATCATAGTTTGAACATTTTAAACAACGATAGTCGTTTGTTCCCTGTTGTAGCACAAACAAATGTGAATTAGACATGGGTGCGTATGTGCCACTCTACACTGATGTCAGTACGATGCCGGAGGTGTCGTGTCGTTAAATGGAACATTGCCTAGGACAAATGAAAGACAAACAAAGGTGAATAAAATTCTTCTGTGGCGCCTGGTACCTAAATAGCCAATGTACTCTCAAAGGCTGTGCGCAAATTGGCCACCGCCAGGATCATTATGTGCTTGCAGTCTGCCATTCTGCCATGCGAGAACTGCTGCACACGTCTCAGCATTGCAGGGGAAACTGCAGGGCAGGCAACAGTAGTACGCCGTTTCGTATCATCTGGTGTAATTTTATGTCCTTGTAGATAGTATCTTTCAGCTTCCCCCACAGAAAAAAATCCAATAATCTGGGGAAAAGGCAGGCTGAGGAACAGGTCCTCTTAGTCTAGTCCATCGATTTGGAAACAATCTCTGAACACACGCAGTCGTAATTCGTGCACTGTGGCCCAACAGGCATCTTGGTGATACCACAGCTTCCTCCAACTTTCAGGGGGATCGTCTTCTAACATCTGTGGAAGATCGTCGTTTAGGAGGTTGAGATACTTCTGCTAATTCAGTGTTCCCTCTACGAGTAACAGGCCTATGAGGTCATAGGTCACCAGACATTTAAACTATATGGTAGCTGACTTCCACCTGACGAAGCTAACGGGGACTGTCAACGGATCAGTAGTACATGTTTCTTCGTTTTATTTGACCATGATTAGTAAATGTTTCTTCATCTGTAAACAAGATATATGACACGTCCAGAGTATCTCGTCTTAAAACCCATACACAAAAGTTCAGACGACTTCCATAATCATTTCCAAGCAGCAATTGACCGAGAGAGATGCGATAGACATGGAACTTACGACGATGGAGAATGCGTAGTACACTTGCCTGATTCATGCCGCTCCATCGTGCGATTGTACGGAAACTAACTTGCGGATTTACTGCTACAGCAGCAAGAACATTAATTTGAGCCTCCTTTCCAGTCACACGATTCCTTCTCTTACACATTTTAGGCTTTATTCCATGTAATTGTTTGAAGAGGTTCGCAAATAACTGTCGCGATGGTTGGCGTGTATTAGGATATCATTCAGCGTACACGGTACACGAACGAACGGCCATATACCATGGGCATGTCCGCTTTTTCCGCATAGGGAAATATGAACTTCCAATGCACGTTCTACTGTGTGCTCTATTACACAATAACTGACAGGACCGTCGTAATGCAATCGCGGCGTACACACAACGCAGTGTAGACAAACATAACGTAAACTGCCTATTGGCTTCTGTCTCGGGTTCTTCGGCCGACGTTCATCTAATGATTTTACTGACGTTTCGCCAGCACGAGTGGCTGGCATTGCCAAAACTTCACCTTCCATTGCTGTCAAAACGTCAGTAAAATCATTAGATGAACGTCGGCCGAAGAAATGGGCTCTGAGCACTATGGGACTTAACATCTGTGGTCATCAGTCCTCTAGAACTTAGAACTACTTAAACCTAACTAACCTAAGTACATCACACACATCCATGCCCGAGGCAGGATTCGAACCTGTGACCGTAGCGGTCACGCGGTTCCAGACTGAAGCGCCTAGAACCGCACGGGCACACCGGCCGGCTCGCCCGAAGAACCCGAGACAGAAGCCAATAGGAAGTTTGTCAACAAGTGTCCACGAAAGCCTTAACAATTTTGTAAACATAACTTAGTCACCTAGCGCCTAAGCAAAAGGAAGGATCAAACAGCTGTCAGTGTTCGCAGTACGACAACTTATAAACTACTTGCACTATATTTCTGCAGTAAACACCGCCGACATTCTCATTTACACCACTTTTAGGATTTTACTGTCATTAGGCATTTCCACATTTAAAAGTTTGTAACAACTGTAATAATTCCGTAAAAATCTATAAATCTGAGGGTTGGCTGCAAATACGCGCTTTGACTAAAATTCACTTCTGTGGATACCGAGTGTCGACAGCGTCTTCCATGATCGAAATATTTGCGGAGCAAGTGGAAGATGATTCGCCCTGTGCAGCAGCTCATGAGCCAGGTGTGCTGGATACTTGCGGGCCATGCGCGCACTGGGGCTTGACGTCTCTCGGCTTTGCTCTGTCCTTCTCGGAAGAGCAAAATTTTATTTGGTACTGTCGTGTAGCATTTTCCAGTCGGTACAACTCTCTTCAGTTTTGCAGACTGGAGATGTCAGCGTTGTTTTCCCTTTGCTATTTGTTCGTGTTATGAAGGATGCTCGTAGGTCCAGTGGCTGTTTGCAGAAAAAGAGGCAGTCTAGCGATCTATCGTCACACACCTTTAAGACTGAATGGGAACGACAGAAGAGAAGGATAACAATTGTGAGTATATGTTATGCAGTCAAGTACTGCAGATTTGCTGTGAAACGACATTACAATACCCTGCAGAAAGAGTTAAAATATTTAGCTGACAGTGAACGAGCAAAACATTACAACATCGCTAGAAGGGATTCATTGTTCAGTTCATCAGGAAGTACTTTCCGCTAAATTTGCAGGCATGGAGCACGTAAAGAAATACACTAAGTGATCAAGTATCTGGACACCTGGCCGAAAATGACTTACAAGTTCGTGGCACCCTCCATCGATAATGGTGGAAGCCAATATGGTGTTGTCCCACCCTTAGCCTTGATGACAGCTTCCACTCTCTCAGGCATACGTTCAATCAGTGCTGGAAGGTTTCTTGGGGAATGGCAGCCCATTATTCACGGAGTGCTGCACTAAGGAGAGGTATCGATGTCAGTCGGTGAGGCCTGGCACGAAGTCGGCGGTCCAAAACATCCCAAAGGTGTTCTATAGGATTCAGATCACGACTCTGTGCAGGCCAATCCATTACAGGTATGTAATTATCGTGTAACCACGCTGCCACAGGCCGTGAATTACGAACAGGTGCGCGTTCGTGTTGAAAGATGCAACCGCCATCCCAGAGTTGCTCTTCAACAGTGGGAAGCAAGAAGGTGCTTGAAACATCAATGTCGGCCTGTGCTGTGATAGTGCTACGCAAAACAACAAGGGGTGCAAGCCCATTCCATGAAAAACATGACCATACCATAACAACACCGCCTCCGAATTTTACTGTTGGCTCTACACACGCTGGCAGATGACGTTCACAGGGCATTCGCCATACCCACACACTGCCATCGGATCCCCACATTGTGCACAGTCATTCGTTTCTCTACGCAACATTTTTTCACTGTTCAATCGTCCAATGATTACGCTTCTTACACCAAGCGAGGCAGCGTTTGGCATTTACGAGCGTGATGGATGGTTTATGAGCAGCTGCTCGACCATGAAATCCAGGTATTCCCACCTCCTGCCCAACTGTCATAGTACTTGCAGTGGATCCTGATGCCGTTGGAATTCCTGTGTGATGGTTTGTATAGATGACTGCCTATTACACATTACTACCCTCTTCAACAGTCGGCGCTCTCTGTCAGTCAACAGACGAGGTCGGCCTGTACGCTTTTGTGCTGTACATGTCCCTTCACGTCTCCACTTCACTGTAACATCAGAAACAGTGGACCTAGGGATGTTTAGGAGCGTGCAAATCTCGCGTACAGACGTATGACGCAAGTGTCACCCAATAACCTGACCACGTTCGAAATCCTTGAGTTACCTGGAGGGCCCCATTCTGCTGTCTCACGATCTCTAATGACTACTGAGGTCGCTGATATGGAGTACCTGGCATCAGGCGGCAGCACAGTGCACCTAATATGAAAAACGTATGTTTTTGTGGTGTCCGTACACTTTTGATCACATAGTATATGTGTCGCGAAAAGCAAAATTTGTGAAGCTCTACTCATTATTTCACTGTCAGTTACAACAGTTTCAAATTGCACTGAACGAAGAGTGTAGATACCTTATATATATTTCTGCAAAATAAGTTGGTTAAGGCAGATGGCTAGTCTGAGACATTTTTCGATTTAAAACCCGCTATAGTTGAATTTATGAAGGAAAGAGGAGTGCAGGAAGGAAATTTAGGACATCCGGAATGGACTGCAGACTTCGTTTTTTAAGTGGACTTAACTGCCCACTGCCCAAAGTAATACAACAACTGCTTTCTGTTTTCATGGTTTGTATTTAAAAAAAGATCGCATTGTAGATGGGATAAATGTCTGACAAAGTCCGGTTCCTTCAAGATTTGAAGAATTAATTGTGTCCCTGACAGAATTACAATGACAGTTTTCTAAACGTTTCGAGGGCTTTGTCAGTCTTATGTCTGTTTTCGATATCGTTTACCGCTTCAATTGAAAGTACCCCTGCGCATGTGGAGATGTATTTGATTAACCTGCAAAGTAACTCCAGTTTTAGTGACAAATATTTTTACGTAAAAACTGTGCAGGGCTTCTACATTGGTTGCCTCAGGTCTCCATTATGAGCATACAAAAATGCTGCATTATTTCAATCTACATATGTGTATGAAAGACCTCTTTTTGGGTTATCGAAGTCAGGATTACGTGGCAACCTGTGTGTGAAAATTTGTGAAATTGCTTGCGTCTGTCCGTATGCCGACAATTCGTACCAAATAACAATAATATATGTCTTCAGTGCGCCAAAAATAATTGAAGTATACTAAAAATTTGTTTTGTTTGTGATCTACGTTGTTGAGAAATGTTAACTACAGAACAAAGTCGAATGCAGTGCGACTGCATTGACATTTACAGGGTGTTTCAAAAATGACCGGTATATTTGAAACGGCAATAAAAACTAAACGAGCAGCGATAGAAATACACCGTTTGTTGCAATATCCTTGGGATAACAGTACATTTTCAGGCAGGCAAACTTTCGAAATTACAGTAGTTACAATTTTCAACAACAGATGGCGCTGCGGTATGGGAAACTCTATAGTACGATATTTTCCACATATCCACCATGCGTAGCAATAATATGGCGTAGTCTCTGAATGAAATTACCCGAAACCTTTGACAACGTGTCTGGCGGAATGGCTTCACATGCAGATGAGATGTACTGCTTCAGCTGTTCAATTGTTTCTGGATTCTGGCGGTACACCTGGTCTTTCAAGTGTCCCCACAGAAAGAAGTCACAGGGGTTCATGTCTGGCGAATAGGGAGGCCAATCCACGCCGCCTCCTGTATGTTTCGGATAGCCCAAAGCAATCACACGATCATCGAAATATTCATGCAGGAAATTAAAGACGTCGGCCGTGCGATGTGGCCGGGCACCATCTTGCATAAACCACGAGGTGTTCGCAGTGTCGTCTAAGGCAGTTTGTACCGCCACAAATTCACGAAGAATGTCCAGATAGCGTGATGCAGTAATCGTTTCGGATCTGAAAAATGGGCCAATGATTCCTTTGGAAGAAATGGCGGCCCAGACCAGTACTTTTTGAGGATGCAGGGACGATGGGACTGCAACATGGGGCTTTTCGGTTCCCCATATGTGCCAGTTCTGTTTATTGACGAAGCCATCCAGGTAAAAATGAGCTTCGTCAGTAAACCAAATGCTGCCCACATGCATATCGCCATCATCAATCCTGTGCACTATATCGTTAGCGAATGTCTCTCGTGCAGCAATGGTAGCGGCGCTGAGGGGTTGCCGCGTTTGAATTTTGTATGGATAGAGGTGTAAACTCTGGCGCATGAGACGATACGTGGACGTTGGCGTCATTTGGACCGCAGCTGCAACACGGCGAACGGAAACCCGAGGCCGCTGTTGGATCACCTGCTGCACTAGCTGCGCGTTGCCCTCTGTGGTTGCCGTATGCGGTCGCCCTACCTTTCCAGCACGTTCATCCGTCACGTTCCCAGTCCGTTGAAATTTTTCAAACAGATCCTTTATTGTATCGCTTTTCGGTCCTTTGGTTACATTAAACCTCCGTTGAAAACTTCGTCTTGTTGCAACAACACTGTGTTCTAGGCGGTGGAATTCCTACACCAGAAAAATCCTCTATTCTAAGGAATAAACCATGTTGTCTACAGCACACTTGCACGTTGTGAACAGCACACGCTTACAGCAGAAAGACGACGTACAGAATGGCGCACCCACAGACTGCGTTGTCTTCTATATCTTTCACATCACTTGCAGCGCCATCTGTTGTTGAAAATTGTAACTACTGTAATTTCGAAAGTTTGCCCGCCTGAAAATGTACTGTTGTCCCAAGCATATTGCAACAAACGGTGTATTTCTGTCGCTGCTCGTTTAGTTTTTATTGCCGTTTCAAATATACCGGTCATTTTTGAAACACCCTGTAAATGTGGTGCATTCGCAGTTCCCTCCTCCTCCCACTCACGCCGAGACAGCGCGCTGAGGCGATGGGAGAAGTGTGCAGCTATGCTAAGCGCCACGGCACTCGTGCTAGGGCACGGCTCGTAAATCGAATTCTTGGTCACCTCTGCTTTATAAGAAAAGGAAGGTAGGAGGAAATTCTACCAGCACTTGATAGAATTCCACAGCGGTAGGTCTGTGGCTTAAGGAAATCGCGATGTTGTTGGTTACGTTGGTCTGGTTCCCACGATTGCAATGCGCATTAGGAATCGATGGGTTAATGCCTGAACTCAAGGGCCCCACGCTGCAAGCGCCGGAACCGAGAGACGTATCTTAAGATCTTGCTGCCAAGTCACGTATCCTGAGCCAGGAAATAGACAAGTTTCCAGAAATGCAAGTATCCACACAGTTAGTGCACGACGTCTGGAGCTGAAAGGGCTGTCAGTACGATGACCTTTGTTGCGGACGTCCTTGGTGTAGCACCGGCGAGGGGGAGCCGAAAGTGGTGCGCTCAGAATCACTGGACAGAAGAGTGGCAACACGCCGTTTTCTCAGAGTCCCGGGTCGGCATACAGCATCACGACGGACGTCTCTCTCTGTGTGGACGTTTCAGAGGAGAACGGATGATGCGAGATTACATTTGATATCTGCACCTACACCTACGTCATACTCCGTGGTCAACCAAACGGTGTGTGGTGGAGGGTACTTCTGGTACTACTAACTAATCTCGCCTTCTCTGCTCCACTCGTAAATGGCGCATGGGAAGAATAATTGTCGGTAAACCTCTGTGTTAGCTCCAGTTTTACGAAGTTTCTCGTCTTAGTCATTTCGCGAGATGTTTGTGGAGGGAAGTAATATCCTCTTCAGCCGCGTCGTTCGTATGCGATACTTCCAGGTTTTACTTCCTTCTCCAGCATGGACGTAGCTTGAGCTGTTCTGGCCTGTGGCGTGATGCACGAGACGTATCGCTATGGCCACAGCTTAGTTGTTCATACTTCTGCCGAGCACCACTTGATGGCAGCACTCATTGCAAACTTTCGATTCTACAACTGCAGAAATAAAGGTAAGAACATATCTTTTTATAAGTACAAGTGTTTTCACATGCTTGAATAACTTTTTAACGCTACACGGAAGTTCCTTAATTACTAGCTAATTATAAATTAATTTTATAAAGGATTTATAACCTTAAAACTTTTTGATATGATATATGATACTTCAGGACTCAGTACTAACTTTGTTTACGTCAGTGGAAGTGGTATGAACATCTTTTAGTTTGATTACCAGGATTATCTTCCATGTTGAGGTCAAAATCCGAGGCAGGAGGCTGCAGAGATGTTGCCTTTGCACAGTGTGAGCAGTGCAAAGTGTTCCTCTGCTTCACTGCTAGTAAAAATTGCTATACACATTCCACAATTTTTTTTCTTTAGAATAAAGCACCATCAAGGTGCACGGTTGTGTTTCGTCCTGTTTAAGACCTGCGCTATCATGTATGAAACCATATATAAGAAATTCACTATGGTTTCAAAAATGTTTTTGGAGGCATTTATTGTTAATTAGCATTAACACAAGGCCGTTAACAGTAGCCCACTCGTACTTTTCATGTTTGCTCGGGACTGAAAAGGATATTCCGTCCGACTCTTTCTGGAAAATGCTCACTCGAAATTTAGATAATAAACCTCTCTGTGAGTCACAGCACCTCTCTCGTAGCGTCTGACACTGGAGTTTGTTGATCATATCTGTAACAATCGCACGGGCTAAATGATCTTGTGGTGATTCGTGCCGCTCTTCGCTGGATCTTCTTTGTCTCTTTCATTACTCCTATCTGGTAACGATCCCAGATCTATGAACAATACTTAAGACTCGGACGAAGAAGCGCCTAGTAAGCCACTTTCTACGTGGATGAGTTGCGTTTCTTTAAGGTTCTTCATATGAATCTCATTCTCGCACCTGCTTTTCCTACAATTTGTTTCATACGGCCATTCTACTTAATTTCGCTCTGGATAGTTACTCCTTATATTTTATGGCATACACTTTTTCCAGCATTTTATTATCAACAGTACAGTTGTGCAGTAGCGGATTTCTTTTCCTATGTATGTGCAACGCATTCCATTTAGTTACGTTGAGAGTCGACTGCCATAGCCTGCACCATTCATCAGTCCTCTGGAGCTCATTCTGCAAATCTATACTCTGTTGTAGCACTGCTGCTTTCTTATAGATAACCGCATCTTCTTCGAACAGTCTTAAACAGCTTTCGACGCTTTCTACTAGATCATTTATATATACTGCAAACAGTAAGGGTCCTAGCATACTGGGACGATGACCAAGCAGTTTGGTCCCTTCACATCCCCTTTAAACCAAGCAACCTATCCTAGCACACTTCCTTGGGATACCCCGGAAATTACCTTTACATCTGTCGATTTTGTTCCATTAAGAGCGACGTGCTGCGTTCTGTCTGTAAGCTAATCTTGTATCCAGTCGCGGATGTGGTCCGATAGTCGGTGAATTCGTATTTACTTTTACTGCACGGCAATGAGTGGCGTCAAGAATCACAGCATTAACGTCTGCGCCTTTGTTTGTATCGATATCGATGCCTTGGAGCAACTGAGCGAGCTGAGTTTTGCTTGTGGAACCCATATTTTGTTTGTAGAGGAGATTTTCGTTGTCCAAAAACGACTCAATATGTAAGCCCAAAACATGTTCCATAGTTCTACAACAGATTGCTGCCAACCATATAGGCCTACGATTACGTGAATCTAGTGAAGGCAGCAGAGGATCAAGTAGGTAAAAAGACGGGGGCTAGTAGAAATCCTTGGGTAACAGAAGAAATATTGAATTTAAATGATGAAAGGAGGAAACATAAAAACGCAGTAAATGAATCAGACAAAGAGGAATACAAACGTCTCAAAAATGAGATCGACAGGAAGTGCAAAATGGCTAAGTAGGGATGGATAGAGGACAAATGTAAGGATGTAGAGGCTTATCTCACTGGGGGTAAGATAGATACTGCCTACAGGAAAATTAAAGAGACCTTTGGAGAAAAGAGAACCACTTGTATGAATATCAAGAGCTCAGATGGAAACCCAATCCTAACCACAGAAGGGAAAGCAGAAAGGTGGAAGGAGTATATAGAGGGTCTGTACAAGGGCGATGTACTTGAGGACAATATTATAGAAATGGAAGAGAATGTAGATGAAGATGAAATGGGAGATACGATACTGCGTGAAGAGTTTGACAGACCACTGAAAGACCTGAGCCGAAACAAGGCCCCGGGAGTAGACAACATTCCATTAGAACTACCGACGGCCTTGGGAGAGCCAGTTCTGACAAAACTCTACCATCTGGTAAGCAAGATATATGAGACAGGCGAAGTACCCTCAGACTTCAAGAAGAATATAATAATTCCTATCCCAAAGAAAGCAGGTGTTGACAGATGTGAAAATTACCGAACTATCAGTTTAATAAGTCACAGCTGGAAAACACTACCGCGAATTCTTTACAGACGAATGGAAAAACTGGTAGAAGCCGACCTCGGGGAAGATCAGTTTGGATTCCGTAGAGATATTGGAACAATACTGACCTTACGACTTACCTGAGAAGGAAGATTAAGGAAAGGCAAACCTATGTTTCTAGCATTTGTAGACTTAGAGAAAGCCTTTGACAATGTTGACTGGAATATTCTCTTTCAAATTCTAAAGGTGGCAGGGGTAAAATACAGGGAGCGAAAGACTATTTACAATTTGTACAGAAACCAGATGGCAGTTATAAGAGTCAAGGGGCATGAAAGGGAAGCAGTGGTTGGGAAGGGAGTGAGACAGGGTTGTAGCCTCTCCCCAATGTTATTCAATCTGTATATTGAGCAAGCAGTAAAGGAAACAAATAGCCTCTCCCCAATGTTATTCAATCTGTATATTGAGCAAGCAGTAAAGGAAACAAAAGAAAAATTCGGAGTAGGTATTAAAATCCATGGAGAAGAAATAAAAACTTTGCGGTTCGCCGATGTCATTGTAATTCTGTCAGAGACTGCAAAGGACTTGGAAGAGCAGTTGAACGGAATGTACAGTGTCTTCAAAGGAGGATATAAGATGAACATCAACAAAAGCAAAACGAGGATAATGGAATGTAGTCGAATTAAGTCGGGTGATGCTGAGGGAATTAGATTAGGAAATGAGACACTTAAAGTAGTAAAGGCGTTTTGCTATTTGGGGAGCAAAATAACTGATGGTAGTCGAAGTAGAGTAGATATAAAATGTAGACTGGCAATGGCAAGGAAAGCGTTTCTGAAGAAGAGAAATTTGTTAACATGAGTATAGATTTAAGTGTCAGGAAGCCGTTTCTGAAAGTATTTGTATGGAGAGTAACCATGTTGGAAGTGAAACATGGACAATAAATATTTTGGACAAGAAGAGAATAGAAGCTTTTGAAATGTGGTGCTACAGAAGAATTCTGAAGATTAGATGGGTAGATGACATAACTAATGAGTAGGTATTGAAGAGAATTTGGGGAGAAGAGGAGTTTGTGGCACAACTTGACGAGAAGAAGGGAGCGGTTGGTAGGACATGTTCTGAGGCATCAAGGGATCACAAATTTAGCATCGGAGGGCAGCGTGGAGGGTAAAAATCGTAGAGGGAGACCAAGAGATGAATACACTAAGCAGATTCAGAAGGATGTAGGTCGCAGTAGGTACTGGGAGATGAAGAAACTTGCACAGGATAGGGTAGCATGGAGAGCTGCACCAAACCAGTCTCAGGACTGAAGACCACAACAACAACAACATGCTACTAACATTCTCGAAAACGAGAATGACCTGCGCTATTTTCCATGCGCTAGGTACCTTCGTTGCTCTATTAATCTGCGACAAATTGTTGCTGCCAGAAGAGTAACTTCTTTTGCATAATCTTTGCAGAATCTTACAGTTATCTCATATGGACCTGATACCTTTCCACCACTAAGAGACTGTAGTTGCTTTCCTATTCGCATTTGGTTACCTCAGTATCTGCCATTTCGTAATTCGGATAATGACTGAAAGGAGAGATCGTGCTACGATCTTTCGCGGTGAAACGGTTTCGGAATACCGAATTCACTATTACGGCCCTCTCTCTTTTATCTTCAGTTTTGGTGCCAGTATGGTCACTGAGTGAATGGAGGATTTCGAACCACTTACTGATGTTACGTACAGCCAAAACCTGTTGCGGTTTTAGTCAGATCGGTTGACAAAATTTTTCTTTCAAAGTTAATGAACGCTTCTCTCACTGCCCTCCTTACGCTCATTTTCGCTTAGTTCAGCTTTCGTTTGTCAGATTTTGACTTCTCAAAACTCTGAGAGGAATCTCTCTTTGTTTACGTAGCTGTTTTCTAACACGGTGGGTATACTCCCCAGGAAGAGTTAACAGTTGTACAGCTAACAATGGCATGTTTCTTTCATTATTGTTTTGTATATATATAATACTATTTTTTAAGTGCGCCGGAGATGGCTCTCACTTTGACTTTAGTGTTATTTCCTGCTGCATGTTAGGACGGCAGCTTGGTGGGTCCTTCTTATCTCTTAAGACCTTGGTCTGAAGATACTTGTCTAAGGCATAATGAAGATGTTTTTGAATTCTTTCGATTTATGCTCACATCTTCACCCTCAGCTCTGAATGTTTGATGCTGACTTTTCATGTACTCTGCCATTTCTGTCCTGTCACTCTTGCTGGGCTAAAATATTTTCCGGCCTTTCTTAACATTCCTTGAAAAGTCCATGGTCCTAGTTGCTATAGGCATGAAAGTGCTGCACCTGGCATGATGCTATGGAATGGTGTTGAGTACCCAATACCATTACGTCTTACGAATGAAATTTTCACTTTGCAGCGGAATGTGCGCTGATATGAAACTTCCTGGCAGATTAAAACTGTGTGCTGGACCGAGACAAAACTGTGTGCCAGACCGAGACTCGAACTCGGGACTTTTGCCCCTCGCGGACAAGTGCTCTACCAAACTTTTATTTATTTTTTTATTTTTTTAAAGAAAGGTAGGAGAAATAGAAACCTTTATTATTCACAGAACCATAGTATGTCCTTATAACTTTATAACTGTCCTGGAAGGAACGTCGTTGCCGCCCTGCCACCAGCAGGAAATGACACTAAAGTCAAAGTGATTCCACCTCCGGCAAATCACTTTACTTGGTCGGTTCCACAAACGACAGCAACGCCGCTCATCTTTGCGCACCCGGCACACCCCAACTATCAGGAGGGTCCTCATAAACCGTTCCTAGGAACTTTGGATATCAGTCCTTGTACTTTCGCAGCCGTAACAGTTTTGTGTGTCGGTCTTGCAGGTATTGCCAGTAATCCAGTACGTTCATATGTGTATCTTTATATATGTAAGGGACCGTCATACTTGTGATCTACGACAATGCGTTCGTCTTATGACGCGGAAAATATGTTTGCTCTGGAAAAAAAATTATATAGGAAGATATTGCTGTATGCATAGTTAGCCACATGAACGCTATGATCTTCCTTGCCAGAGTCCGGACAGCCAACGTTTCGCCGCAGACCAGCTTGTGGTCGTCTGTATCCAGCATGGCGCATTGCTGACACATAGTCGAATCCACCAAATGTATTGCGTAGTTTTTGTCATTAGTTTGGGTATTTCCGGTTCAGTACAACGTACCATATTGACCTGGCAGTTGTAGGTAGGTGGAGATGGTGTACCGTGATCTACACCAACTGTCAATTAACGGCAGTATGATTCTGTTCCACCTTGTTCCGGGCGATCTGTCGAAGAAGCAGATGGTACATGTCCTTCGATATCGGCTGTCGGAACGTCGGTGAATGCGCTCGAACGTTAGTGTGTTCATAGATGAACGTGCGCACATACGTTAAGAGAGGCAACATACGGCCGACACTAACCGGGGGAAGATGCAATGTTGGTACTAATTCTTCAAATAAATGGCTCTGAGCACTATGGGACTTAACAGCTATGGTCATCAGTCCCCTAGAACTTAGAACTACTTAAACCTAACTAACCTAAGGACATCACACAACAACCAGTCATCATGAGGCAGAGAAAATCCCTAACCCGCCGAGAATCGAACCCGCGAACCCGGGCGCGGGAAGCGAGAACCCTACCACACGACCACGAGCTGCGGACACTAATTCTTCGATGATGTACCCCGTAAGGGAGTGATTCCTGTTGCGCCACCGTTTTAGCATGGTACTAGTATACATGGCACGCGCCTTCTCGTATACGTTGACTAAACCAACGTCCCCTTCTAGTGTTGGGAAGGTAAGCGTGTGGTACTGTACCTTAAAGAGCTGTCCTAAGCTTACATAGTACTCAAAAGTCGCCTGACTCCTCTTAGCCATCATGCTCGTCAAGGGAAGAACGTGTGTCAGGTGGCACGTCATGGGTGCGAGATAAAGGCTGACGAGTGATACTCGCTGCAGCATATCCGTCGAGCAGAGGGCGTTTAGTCGTACTAACGCGCGAACTCTGAGGAATAGCCTTCGGTAGCTGTCCGCAGCCGCACCTGCCTTACGAAAGGTGGGACCTCAACATCGGAGGGCTTGCACCACAGATAAGGTCCTTCCGTTCCTAGTTGTAGTCCACATCCCACTTGGATGAATTGTAATTTTCGGAAGTTGACCTCACTGCCTGCTGCCATCCCATGCGTCTGTAGCCAGTCGAGTGCTGATTGAGTCTCTGCTCATTCCGGATGAAGAACACAATGTCATCTGTGTATCCCCTACATTTGAATGATAGAAGCCATAGGGAGATCCCGGTAAGTCGGCGGCGAAGGTCTACGAGGCACGGTTTTAAGGCGATCGCGTATGGGAAGATCGACAAGGGGCCACACTGTCTGATAGATCTTAAGATCTTAAAATAATCTGTTCTCCCTCCGTTGATCACCGTCTCTGGTCTGGAGCCGTGTAAAAGACGCATCACTGCTGTAGTCAGTACTGGCGAGACACCCATCCTGCTCACCATCGCAGCGAGATGCACATTTTTCACCCGACCAAAGTCACGATCGAAATCTACAGCAACTAATGCCCCCCAGAGGCGGCATTCAGCCGCGAGGGCGACGACGTCACGATAGTCTCCCAAGGCTAAGTGGATGTTACTGATGCCGTCATGGAAGTCTGATCGGCGTGTATTTGATCCGTCAGCGACGTTTTGCTGCGATATGACTGCCCACTATGCGCATAAAGATCTTGTAGTCACTATTAAGGAGGGTCAAGGGATGATAACACAAGGTCATTAGCCACCACGTGGCTTAGGTATCGGGATCATGAGCCCTTTCGTGACTTCAACGGGAAGAGGGATTTTTTGCCGCAAAAGCTCAAGTCAAGTGTGTGAAATCTTACGGGACTTAACTGCTAAGGTCATCAGTCCCTAAGCTTACACACTACTTAACCTAAATTATTCTAAGGACAAACACACACACCCATTCCCGAGGGAGGACTCGAACCTCCGCCGGGACCAGCCGCACGGTCCATGACTGCAGCGCCTTAGAACGCTCGGCTAATCCCACGCTGCGCAAAAGCTCATTAGAAGGTAAAATTCCAACGGGAATCCATCAGGGCCTGGGGCTTTGTTGGAGGCATCTCATGTAATCGCTTCCTCCAGCTCCTCCTAACACATCCACTTCCCCCTTTCTGGGGTCTCGTCCAGGAGCTCCCTGTGGCCCATCCCGTTGCTCGCATAGAATCTGCTAAAATGATCCGTGAACGCCTGTGCTGTGTCCATTTGTGTTGGAAAACGACGGCCATCGCCGAGATCTAGCTCATGAATTAACGTCCTTCGTCTCCTTCTTCTTTCCTTTATCACATAAAGCATCGAGGGAACTTCATTGGGAAGGCAGTCCTGCGACCTCGCGCGTATCATCGTACCCGCCATCCTTAGCGTCGCAAGTTATATCAGCTTCGCCTTGACTCGGTGAACGGCTGTTTGGCGTTCTAGTGAAGGTGATTGAGCGAACAGTTACCAGAGGTCCGTAAAGTAAAAGTCAGAGGTCGTGTGCTGCCGTCGAGATACCTCCTTCCCATAACCTATTAACGTCCTCCGTAAAGCTGGCTTCGTGCACTCGATCCACCACTGTAGGACAAAATCATAAGAATTTCGTCGACAGAGGCAGCCATGCCACGTGTCCTCCACCATGACTCGGCGTTCTGCATCACACAGGTGGGAGACGTTCATCTTCCAATTACCCTCCGCCTCCGTATCTGCTGTCTAGCAAGGGTAACCGTACAACTATATACCTCAACGTTTATTAACGCGGTCGACCAGATTTCTGCGTCCACCGTCGGCACCGCCAACTCCCTTGAAACATAGATACGATCCAAACGGCTCGCGGAGTGGCTAGAAAAAAATTTATATCCCAGTTATTATGTGTAATTAATCCTTAATTTCTAGGAAACCCATATAATTTTATACCTGCCAATCCAGTACCAATGTACCGACTAATTCCATCCCTTTGACCAGCTCCGGAAGTTCCCGGCTAGGAGTACAGTTAGGATGTTTGTCCTTCCTCTCAAACGCACAATTAAAATGTCCGCCGAGTATGCAGGCATCATATTGTCCACCAAACAACGGTGTCACCTCATGCGGGTAAAATCTGCTTCTTCCCTTCTCTTATCAGAACCTAAGGGTGCATATATTGATCAAACGTATTCTACATATGGTAACGGCCATACCACGGGCCGAAGGCAAATACTCCACTTCGTTTGCACGTATCCCTTCCTTCAACAGTATTGCAGTGTCAATGCCTCTCTCGTCACACGGGAAACAGTAAACATACTAACCGTAAAAGTCCGAGAGGCGAGGGTAGGGGGGTGGGGGGAGGAAGCACCTGAACTGCCTATAACAGCGCTATGTCCAAGTCTGCAGCCATTATCATGTCACTGAACATCTTGGTCTTTACAGGAGTCCCAATGGTACTGATGTTAACAGACGCTATCCGATAAGCTTGTTGCATAGCTGTCAGCAGAGATAGGGCACCTTACAGAGTGCTTTCTTTCTACCGTCCCCTGCTGTCCCCTCACGTGGTCTGCCGTTATTCCGGGCTCACTTCGGGTCCTAAATCTCCAGCATCATCTGTTACCCACGGGGGTGGGTCTTGTGATCAGTTCGCCAGCGTTCCATCGTTGTCGTGCATTTTAGGCACTGTAGCCTTCCCAGTATCCTGTTGCCGTCGATCGGACTCCTCTGCTGTTTCTGGAGCATCGTCACGGGAAGGTGGTGTCGCCGTCCCGGTGGCCATGCCTACATCCACCCTAGGCAGTTCTTCTGTATCCGTGGTCGTCTGCTCTCTAACCGAAAACACCTCAGCATTGTTTAGTGGACCTGGTTGGTCGTTCTCCACCGTAAGGCGGCAATTTTTCCCGCGTTTTGGTGATCGCTGTTTCCGTTGCTGAGCCTCGGAATCAGAGGTCAGCATGCCCGATAGCGGTACTGAAGAGAGGGCGTCCTGTGACTGTTGCAGGTGGACCAGCGCAACGTCTTCCTTCCAGGGTTCGCCAAGATGTGCCTCTATGTACGTTACAGTCCTTTTCTGTAGCGCGGCCTACGTCATCGCGTACTGCCGCGACATAGGTCACAGGGACCATAGTCGGATGTGGTGTGAGTGGTGGATCATCTCGTGGCACCTGTAACAACATTCTTTGGATACACTGAGAACGTATGTGTGTCCCCTTCCCACACCCAGAGCATGTTCTTGGTTGTCCATCATAGATGACAATCGCCCCGCAACCAGCGATGTACAGGTATGACGAAACATGTTTTCGTAGTCCTATCCATATTTGTCTGCTGCCATTGAGGACGAGATACGTTTTGAAACTCTCCCATTTATCAGCCACATGGTATGGAACCACTCGTAGGGTGCAAGGCGTCTGTCACCATTTCTTCTGGCACTTCGAAAGCAAGCTCAAAGACGCGGATCGTTCGTAGTCCAATGCTGGCGCTCAAACATTCCTGTCCGAATGATACAAACGGAGTCCTAGTCGGTGACGGAGTAGTAGTTCGTCACATGTCGCTTTACTGACTACCTTGACATAGACAGCGTTGCTGACTATAGGTAACTGTATTCCAACTAGAATGTCAGGTTCGATTTTTGTCTCGTCCCGTAAATAACGTTCCATCTCGTAAGTCTTCGGTCGAGCATACTGGTTAACAAACCTAAATTTCAGTGTCGATCTGCGGAACGACAAGACCACATGATTCGTTGCACGTATTACCGCGGTATACCGCTACACACTTAACGTAAATACCTCTCGCGTACACGTGCGGCAAGGACGTAAATACCGTCCGAACCGCAGCGCCGCTGAAGACTGACTGAGCGACCCAAGCACCGCTTACGACCCGTCCTCACATCCTGGAAACATCACCCAGACTGTGGGTAAGATACGTCTCCACAATATACTTTCTTCCAGAAGTGCTAGTCTTGCAAGGCTCGCAGGAGAGCTTGTGTGAAGTTTGGGAGGTATCGGCGGAAGTAAGGCTGTGAGGACAGATCGTGAGTCGTGCTTGAGTAGCTCAGATGGTAGAGCACTTGCCCTCGAAAGGCAAAGGTTCGAGTCTCTGTCCGCCACACAGTTTTAATCTGCCAGGAACCTTCACCATAACATCTGTTTCGCGTAGCCGGTAATTTGGCTTCAGGTCTTACATGTATGACGTGATTAGGCTGCTGGCTGTGCCGTACCTTCAGTGTCTTTGTAGTGTCAGCTTTCAAAAATAGAAAGCAAGACTGCGTGTTGTCCATCTTGCCACAACCTAGCTCGATACCTGTGGTGTTCAACAGTTCCCCTATAGCAAGTTATTCAGGTCTCTCACGCACTGAAAACATCTGGTCGTTCATTGCCAAGACACTGGCGCGAAAGCACTAGATATTAACTCCGACTGATGAACATTGTCTAAGAGTTGAAGGAGCTTGGAAGAGAGTGTCACCCAAACTCATTTCGTCTCGACGTGCAGCCAGTTCAGAGCCATTGTTGCTGTCAAAGTGGCAGCTTGGTGTGCACCTTCAAATCAGCGACAAATATAATGAAGCATACTTACTACTATTTTGAATATACACAATGTGTAAAATTGCATTCGGTATGTTTCCTGGTATTGCAGTTTTAATGACATGGCGTCTATTTTATCCAATGTGCACCCCTGTGAGCATACACATACAGGGTGTTACAGAAAGGTACGGCCAAACTTTCAGTAAACATTCCCCACACACAAATAAAGAAAAGATGTTATGTGGACATGTGTCCGGAAACGCTTACTTTCCATGTTAGAGCTCATTTTAGTTTCGTCAGTATGTACTGTACTTCCTCGATTCACCGCCAGTTGGCCCAATTGAGGGAAGGTAATGTTGACTTCGGTGCTTGTGTTGACATGCGACTCATTGCTCTACAGTACTAACATCAAGCACATCAGTACGTAGCATGAACAGGTTAGTGTTCATCAGGACGTGGTTTTGCAGTCAGTGCAATGTTTACAAATGCAGAGTTGGCAGATGCCCATTTGATGTATTGATTAGCACGGGGAAATAGCCGTGGCGCGGTACGTTTGTATCGAGACAGATTTCCAGCACGAAGGTGTCCCGACAGGACGACGTTCGAAGCAACTGATCGGCGTCTTAGGGAGCACGGAACATTCCAGCCTATGACTCGCGACTGGGGAAGACCTAGACGACGAGGACACCTGCAATGGACGAGGCAATTCTTCGTGCAGTTGACGATAACCCTAATGTCAGCGTCAGAGAAGTTGCTGCTGTACAAGGTAACGTTGACCACGTCACTGTATGGAGAGTGCTACGGGAGAACCAGTTGTTTCCGTACCATGTACAGCGTGTGCAGGCACTATCAGCAGCTGATTGGCCTCCACGGGTACACTTCTGCGAATGGTTCATCCAACAATGTGTCAATCCTCATTTCAGTGCATATGTTATCTTTACGGATGAGGCTTCATTCCAACATGATCAAATTTTCACAATCAACATGTGTAGGCTGACGAGAATCCGCACACAATTGCGCAATCACGTTTGGGCAGA
Source organism: Schistocerca cancellata (assembly GCF_023864275.1). Lineage (NCBI taxonomy): Eukaryota > Metazoa > Arthropoda > Insecta > Orthoptera > Acrididae > Schistocerca > Schistocerca cancellata. The sequence continues at coordinate 312,459,053 of NC_064626.1, forward strand.
CATTGTTGGTGATGTCTTGATTGGGCCCCATTTTCTTCCACCTACGCTCAATGGAGCACGTTATCATGATTTCATACGGGATACTCTACCTCTGCTGCTTGAACATGTGCCTTTACAAGTACGACACAACATGTGCTTCATGCACGATGGAGCTCCTGCACATTTCAGTCGACGTGTTCGTACGCTTCTCAACAACAGATTCGGTGACCGATGGATTGGTAGAGGCGGACCAATTCCATGGCCTGCACGCTCTCCTGACCTCAACCCTCTTGACTCTCATTTATAGGGGCATTTGAAAGCTCTTGTCTACGTAACCCCGGTACCAAATGTAGAGACTCTTAGTGCTCGTATTGTGGACGGCTGTGATACAATACACCATTCTCCAGGGCTGCATCAGCGCATCAGGGATTCCATGCGACGGAGGTTAGATTAGATTAGATTAGATTAGATTAATACTAGTTCCATGGATCATGAATACGATATTTCGTAATGATGTGGAACGAGTCAAATTTTCCAATACATGACATAATTAAGTTAATTTAACAACATACTTAAGTTAATATAACAACTTTTTCATTTTTTGTGTTTTTTATTTTTATTTTTTTATTTTTTTTAAATTTTTTTAAAATTTATATCTAAAAATTCCTCTATGGAGTAGAAGGAGTTGTCATTCAGAAATTCTTTTAATTTCTTCTTAAATACTTGTTGGTTATCTGTCAGACTTTTGATACTATTTGGTAAGTGACCAAAGACTTTAGTGCCAGTATAATTCACCCCTTTCTGTGCCAAAGTTAGATTTAATCTTGAATAGTGAAGATCATCCTTTCTCCTAGTATTGTAGTTACGCACACTGCTATTACTTTTGAATTGGGTTTGGTTGTTAATTACAAATTTCATAAGAGAGTATATATACTGAGAAGCTACTGTGAATATCCCTAGATCCTTAAATAAATGTCTGCAGGATGATCTTGGGTGGACTCCAGCTATTATTTTGACTACACGCTTTTGTGCAATAAATACTTTATTCTCCTCGCTAACGGAGGACATTTTGAACATTTCCTGTAACAAAGTGTTTGAAGTCACGCTGGTACGTTCTGTTGCTGTGTGTTTCCATTCCACGATTAATGTGATTTGAAGAGAAGTAATAAAATGAGCTCTAACATGGAAAGTAAGCGCTTCCGGACACATGTCCACATAACATATTTTCTTTCTTTGTGTGTGAGGAATGTTTCCTGAAAGTTTGGCCGTACCTTTTTGTAACACCCTGTATATTGCAGCACGTAGTTGCGCGGCTTACCTATCTCGGGGACGCCGAAGACGAGTAAAGCGTGAGCGGCGAAGAGGTGGCTGACGCCGCCCTCCGCCACCTTCAGCCCGATGCTGATGGGCACCAGGAAGACGGTGAGCAGCGCGACCAGGCCGCGCGCCACCACCCACGCCAGCACCACGCGCGGCACCTCCTGCACACCACACACAGCCTGCCGTCAGGCTATCAGAGGACTCTCCGCATTTTCACACAACGTTACGACAGGTGCAGGAATTTCAGATACGATAACTGTAAACGAGGTGTCAGACAAAGGTACAGTTTATCATCGACGTTATTTAATGAATACACTGACGACGTCTTAAGAAGATGGAAACATAGGATTACAGATACAATGGTACGGAACCATAAGCACATAAATTTTTGCAGACCACCAGTTTATTGTACATGACAGTGAAAAGAAATTGCAACGTGCACCTCCTGAAAAAGATTACCATATGGAAATCTCTGTTAGTAAAATTAAAAGAATGGCTTCTAATGAAGTTGAAACCAATGACATCAAAAATTGTTATCAAAAACAGAACAAAAGAACAAGTTAAGAGTTTTAATTACACTCCTGGAAATTGAAATAAGAACACCGTGAATTCATTGTCCCAGGAAGGGGAAACTTTATTGACACATTCCTGGGGTCAGATACATCACATGATCACACTGACAGAACCACAGGCACATAGACACAGGCAACAGAGCATGCACAATGTCGGCACTAGTACAGTGTATATCCACCTTTCGCAGCAATGCAGGCTGCTATTCTCCCATGGAGACGATCGTAGAGATGCTGGATGTAGTCCTGTGGAACGGCTTGCCATGCCATTTCCACCTGGCGCCTCAGTTGGACCAGCGTTCGTGCTGGACGTGCAGACCGCGTGAGACGACGCTTCATCCAGTCCCAAACACGCTCAATGGGGGACAGATCCGGAGATCTTGCTGGCCAGGGTAGTTGACTTACACCTTCTAGAGCACGTTGGGTGGCACGGGATACATGCGGACGTGCATTGTCCTGTTGGAACAGCAAGTTCCCTTGCCGGTCTAGGAATGGTAGAACGATGGGTTCGATGACGGTTTGGATGTACCGTGCACTATTCAGTGTCCCCTCGACGATCACCAGTGGTGTACGGCCAGTGTAGGAGATCGCTCCCCACACCATGATGCCGGGTGTTGGCCCTGTGTGCCTCGGTCGTATGCAGTCCTGATTGTGGCGCTCACCTGCACGGCGCCAAACACGCATACGACCATCATTGGCACCAAGGCAGAAGCGACTCTCATCGCTGAAGACGACACGTCTCCATTCGTCCCTCCATTCACGCCTGTCGCGACACCACTGGAGGCGGGCTGCACGATGTTGGGGCGTGAGCGGAAGACGGCCTAACGGTGTGCGGGACCGTAGCCCAGCTTCATGGAGACGGCTGCGAATGGTCCTCGCCGATACCCCAGGAGCAACAGTGTCCCTAATTTGCTGGGAAGTGGCGGTGCGGTCCCCTACGGCACTGCGTAGGATCCTACGGTCTTGGCGTGCATCCGTGCGTCGCTGCGGTCCGGTCCCAGGTCGACGGGCACGTGCACCTTCCGCCGACCACTGGCGACAACATCGATGTACTGTGGAGACCTCACGCCCCACGTGTTGAGCAATTCGGCGGTACGTCCACCCGGCCTCCCGCATGCCCACTATACGCCCTCGCTCAAAGTCCGTCAACTGCACATACGGTTCACGTCCACGCTGTCGCGGCATGCTACCAGTGTTAAAGACTGCGATGGAGCTCCGTATGCCACGGCAAACTGGCTGACACTGACGGCGGCGGTGCACAAATGCTGCGCAGCTAGCGCCATTCGACGGCCAACACCGCGGTTCCTGGTGTGTCCGCTGTGCCGTGCGTGTGATCATTGCTTGTACAGCCCTCTCGCAGTGTCCGGAGCAAGTATGGTGGGTCTGACACACCGGTGTCAATGTGTTCTTTTTTCCATTTCCAGGAGTGTATTTATGAAACCAAATAATTTTCCAGTATACAGGGTGAGTCACCTAACGTTACCGCTGGATATATTTCGTAAACCACATCAAATGCTGACGAACCGATTCCACAGACCGAACGTGAGGTGAATGGCTAGTGTAATTGTTTAATACAAACCATACAAAAATGCACGGAAGTATGTTTTTTTAACACAAATCTACATTTTTTTTAAAATGGAACCACGTTAGTTTTGTTAGCACATCTGAACATATACACAAATACGTAATCAGTGCCGTTTGTTGCATTGTAAAATGTTAATTACATCCGTAGATATTGTAACCTAAATTTGACGCTTGAAACCTCCGACGTTCAGTTGCGTTTTGTAACAAAAACACGGGCCACGGTCGGCGAGCAGCATCTGCGGGGACATGATTACGATGACGACCGTGTTTACGTGTGTGGCTGTAGTGCACTGTTGTGGTTTGGTCTAGCTGTCGCAGTGTTCGCATGTAGCGCTTGCTGCTATTGTTATTCTGCATTCGTCTCCGCACGCAGACCAACTGTAGTACACCGTGTTACCAGACGTCTGTGATAGTGTAGTGTTGTAGGAACTGTGATACTCATCTATGGCGAGTGTCAACGAAATGCAGCTGAAGCCTGCAGGGTGTATGCAGAACGGTACCCGGACGGAGAGCATCCAACGTGCCGCACAATGCAAAACATCTACCGCCAACTGTATGCAACAGGTATGGTACGTGTGGAGTGCACATGGGTGTTTTTTAGGTTAGAGAATTCCCTCCCTAGGCCCGACAAGACGCCTCCTGAGACGCGGCAAGGTAGGAGTAGGCAAAATGCAACAGGGAATAACAATATTAATGTGCTAATAGTAAACTGCAGGAGCGTCCATAGAAAGGTCCCAGAACTGCTCTCATTAATAAACGGTCACAATGCCCATATAGTACTAGGGACAGAACGTTGGCTGAAACCAGACGTAAACAGTAATGAAATCCTAAACTCAGATTGGAATGTATACCGCTGAGACAGGCTGGACAGTGAAGGGGGAGGCGTGTTTATAGCGATAAGAAGTGCAATAGTATCGAAGGAAATTGACGGAGATCCGAAATGTGAAACAATTTGGGTCAAGGTCACGATTAAAGCAGGCTCAGACGTGGTAATTGGATGTCTCTATAGGCCCCCTGGCTCAGCAGCTGCTGTGGCTGATCACCTGAAGGATAATTTGGAAAATATTTCGAGTAGATTTCCCCACCATGTTATAGTTCTGGGTGGAGATTTTAATTTGCCGGATATAGACTGGGAGACTCAAACGTTCATAACGGGTGGCAGGGACAAAGAATCCAGTGAAATTTTTTAAAGTGCTTTATCTGAAAACCACCTTGAGCAGTTAAACAGAGAACCGACTCGTGGCGATAACATATTAGACCTTCTGGTGACAAACAGACCCGAACTATTTGAAACAGTTAACGCAGAACAGGGAATCAGCGATCATAAAGCGGTTACTGCATCGATGATTTCAGCCGTAAATATAAGTATTAAATAAGATAAGAAGATTTTTCTGTTTAGCAAAAATGACAAAAAGCAGATTTCAGAGTACCTGACGGCTCAACACAAAAGTTTTGTCTCAAGTACAGATAATGTTGAATATCAGTGGACAAAGTTCAAAACCATCGTACAATATGCGTTAGATGAGTATGCGCCAAACAAGATCGTAAGAGATGGAAAAATGCCACCGTGGTACAACAACCGAGTTAGAAAACTGCTGCGGAAGCAAAGGGAACTTCACAGCAAACATAAACATAGCCAAAGCCTTGCAGACAAACAAAAATTACGCGAAGGGAAATGTAGTGTGAGGAGGGCTATGCGAGAGGCGTTCAATGAATTCGAAAGTAAAGTTCTATGTACTGACCTGGCAGAAAATCCTAAGAAATTTTGGTCTTATGTCAAAGCGGTAGGTGGATCAAAACAAAATGTCCAGGCACTCTGTGACCAAAATGGTACTGAAACAGAGGATGACAGACTAAAGGCCGAAATACTAAATGTCTTTTTCCAAAGCTGTTTCACAGAGGAAGATTGCACTGTAGTTCCTTCTCTAGATTGTCGCAAAGATGACAAAATGGTATATATCGAAATTGATGACAGAGGGATAGAGAAACAATTAAAATCGCTCAAAAGAGGAAAGGCCGCTGGACCTGATGGGATACCAGTTCGATTTTACCCAGAGTACGCGAAGGAAATTGCCCTCCTCCTTGCAGCGGTGTACCGTAGGTCTCTAGAAGAGCGTAGCGTTCCAAAGGATTGGAAAAGAGCACAGATCATCCCCGTTTTCAAGAAAGGACGTCGAACAGATGTGTAGAACTATAGACCTATATCTCTAACGTCGATCAGTTGTAGAATTTTGGAACACGTATTATGTTCGTGTATAATGACTTTTCTGGAGACTAGAAATCTACTCTGTAGGAATCAGCATGGGTTTCGAGAAAGACGGTCGTATGAAACCCAGCTCGCGCTATTCGTCCACGAGACTCGGAGACTTCCGCAAGGCGTTCGATACAGTTCCCCACAGTCGTTTAATGAACAAAGTAAGAGCATATGGACTATTAGACCAATTGTGTGATTGGGTTGAAGAGTTCCTAGATAAGAGAACGCAGCATGTCATTCTCAATGGAGAAAAGTCTTCCGAGGTAAGAGTGATTTCAGGTGTGCCGCAGATGAGTGTCATAGGACCGCTGCTATTCACAATATACATAAATTACCTTGTGGATGACATCGGAAGTTTACTGAGGCTTTTTGCAGATGATGCTGTGGTGTATCGAGAGGTTGTAACAATGGAAAATTGTACTGAAATGCAGGAGGGTCTGCGGCGAATTGACGCATGGTGCAGGGAATAGCAATTGAATCTCAATGTAGACAAGTGTAATGTGCTGCGAATACATAGAAAGGTAGACCCCTTATCATTTAGCTACAGAATAGCAGGTCAGGAACTGGAAGCAGTTAATTCCATAAATTATCTGGGAGTACGCATTAGGAGTGATTTAAAATGGAATGATCATATAAAGTTGATAGTCGGTAAAGCAGATGCCAGACTGAGATTCAAAGGAAGAATGCTAAGGAAATGCAATCCGAAAACAAAGGAAGTTGGTTACAGTACGCTTGTTCGCCCACTGCTTGAATACTGCTCAGCAGTGTGGGATCCGTACCAGATAGGGTTGATAGAAGCGATAGAGAAGATCCAACGGAGAGCAGCGCGCTTCGTTACAGGATCATTTAGTAATCGCGAAAGCGTTACGGAGATGATAGATAAACTCCAGTGGAAGACTCTGCAGGACAGACGCTCAGTAACTCGGTACGGGCTTTTGTTAAAGTTTCGAGAACACACCTTCACCGAAGAGTCAAGCAGTATATTGCTCCCTCCTACGTATATCTCACGAAGAGATCATGAGGATAAAATCAGAGAGATTAGAGCCCACACAGAAGCATACAGACAATCCTTCTTTCCACGAACAATACGAGACTGGAATAGAAGGGAGAACCGATAGAGGTACTCAGGGTACCCTCCGCCACACACCGTCAGGTGGCTTGCGGAGTATGGATGTAGATGTAGATGTATGGTCGTAGCACGCAAACGGGTCCGTAACAGGCCCGTCACACGAGAAGTGGGTGCAGTTGGTGTGTTAGCTGCGCTGCCATGAACCCACACATTGAGTACACGGGACAATGCGAGAGCCGGTGGACTGAGTCAAAGTAGTGTCATGCGCATACTGCATCGTCACCGCTTTCACCCGTTTCATGTGTCGTTACATCAGCTATTACATGGTGATGACTTTAATCATCGAGTGCAATTCTGTCAATGGGCATTAACAGAGAATGCGTTGCAGTTCTACCTGTTTACCGATGAAACGGGTTTCACAAACCACGGGGCAGTGAATTTACGGAACATGCATTACTGGTCCGTGGACAATCCTCGCTGGCTCAGACAGGTAGAGCGACAGCTAACGTGGACTGTAAATGTATGGTGCGGAATCATTGGCGACCTCCTCATTGGTCCTCACTTCATTGCAGGGGCCCAAACAGCTGCAAAATACATCGCGTTTCTACAGAATGATCTGCCAACGTTGCTCGAAAATGTCCCACTGGAAACGCGTCGACGTATGTGGTATCAGCATGATAGTGCACCTGCACATTACGCAATTAACACTAGGCTGACCCTTGACAGGATGTTCGACGGGCGTTTCATAGGACGTGGAGGACGCATAAATTGGCCAGCCCGTTCTCCTGATCTTACACCTCTGGACTTCTTTCTGTGGGGTACGTTAAAGGAGAATGTGTACCGTGATGTGCCTACAACCCCAGAGGATATGAAGCAACGTATTGTGGCAGCCTGCGGCGACATTACGCCAGATGTACTGCGGCGTGTACGACATTTATTACGCCAGAGATTGCAATTGTATGCAGCAAATGATGGCCACCACATTGAACATCTATTGGCCTGACAAGTCGGGACACACTCTATTCCACTCCGTAATTGAAAACGGAAACCACGTGTGTACGTGTACCTCACCCCTCATGGTAATGTACATGTGCGTCAGTGAAAAAGACCAATAAAAAGGTGTTAGTATGTGGACGTAATGTGCTGTTCCAGTCTCTTCTGTACCTAAGGTCCATATCACCGTTCCCTTTGAATCCCTACGTAATTCGGTGCTCTCCGATACACACGATCGAACAGCGGAGGAGTGGTACTCAAGCGTCAACTTTAGGTTACAATATCTCCGGATGTAATTAACATTTTACAAAGCAACAAACGGCACTGGTTACGTATTTGTTTATATGTTCAGATGTGCTAACAAAACTAACGGGGTTCCATTTAAAAAAACGTTGGTTTTTGTTAAAAAACATACTTCCGTGCATTTTTTTATGGTTTGTACTAACCAATTACACTAGCCCCTCTCCTCACGTTCGGTCTGTGGAATCGATTCGTCAGTATTTGATGTGGTTTACGAAATATATCCAGCGGTAATGTTAGGTGACTCACCCTGTATAAGAAACATCGGGCAGGTTCCGTCAGTCTCGGCGTTTATGTATGACGCTATTAATAGAATCTTGAAGGGGGAAGTTAGAAAGGAAATAAGTAGTAGATGAATTCATTGGGCTACTTACCATAATTTTGAAGTTTAACTACTTTAAATTTAATGGTGACATTTATTCCCAACAAGATGGTCTCAGTATGGGGAGCTCAATATCGACAATGCTTGCAGACATCTTTATTAATTATCTAGAAAACAGATTCTTCTCTTCAAATCCTTAGTTAGCGAACAAAATTGTGTACTACCTTAGGTACGTAGGTGACACACTGCTGCTAATACAGGGTAACGATGATGTCATCAACACGATAGCAGCCAAAATCAATAATTTGCATCAAACAATTAAATCTGCTTGTGAGAGTGAAATAAGTAAATCTGTTACTTTTCTAGATCTATCAGTTCGAAATGAAAATGGCAGGCACAAATGGTTCAAATGGCTCTGAGCACTATGGGACTTAACATCTGTGGTCATCAGTACTCTAGAACTTAGAACTACTTAAACGTAACTAACTTAAAGACATCACACACATACATGTCCGAGGCAGGATTCGAACCTGCGACCGTAGCGGTCACGCGGTTCCAGACTGAAGCGCCTAGAACCGCACGGCCACACCGGCCGGCTGGCAGGCGCACATTTGGTATATTTCGTAAAGAGACTTGTACCGATGGGATTGTGGATTTTACTTCAGACCACCCAGTTCAACATAAAAAGGCGTTTCCCAATTTTGCTATCAATCGGCTGTTTAAAATTCCGCTCTCAAAAGACGAACACGATGAGGAAATGGGAACAATAAGGCACATTGCAAAAGTAAATAACTATCCACGTGAGTTTGCAGGTACTATATGTAAGAACATAGCTAATAAATACAAAATTAGGATGACGCTTTACAATAGTAATACGGCTTCTAAACAACATACTACGTTTGTCAGCTTAACTTACTACGGAAAGTGAGCTCTAGGATTGCAACTATCTTTCGAAAGAAAATATGATAGTGTCTTTTGGTACCAAAAATAACTTAGGATGTATTTTGCAACACTCTGTAGACGTAAAAAACATATTTCATGCCTCTGTAGTTTATAAAATTGATTGCCCATATTGTAGGGCCTGTTACGTTGGCCAAACGGGAAAGTGGCTGGAAATCAGATTTGGGGAACACGTCGCATTGGGAGGAAAACATGGAGATATCGAGTATGTCTGCATATTTATTCACTACGAAACATAAGGTGCCGACTTTGACATCCAATGTGAGTTGCTGCATAACAGCGAGAAGCTCGAGACTTTCTGCCATCACAAAGATACCGACAGCAACCTGATTAATGGTAAGGTTGTTATTAAAAATGCACGGTTCTGGGAAACAGCGTAGGATTTGATCCAGGGTGAACTATGTAACACCTGCCCTCTTGCCAACATGTAGCAGCCATTTGCATAATACTGTACGCGTACGATGATTATAATTCTGAACCAACAGAACTTCTCCCATGATACGTTAGGTCAGATGCATATATAATATTACTAACTGCAGTTCAGTATATTGGTTGTTCTGCATTTACAAGGAAAATCGGTTTTAAGGGCTAATGAGTTTAGTACCCTCTATATCTATAGCGGAATATCTAAATTGCACCAACCATGCATCTGACTGACATTCGGCGCCATCTATGAACTATTTAGTAAATATTATGAACAATATACTTATTATGTTTCAATAAAGGGAGATATAATATAAAGATAAACATATTTAAGCCATATCAACTAATAGGTGTATACAGCACGTGTCTTCTTGCGTCTTATAAATTTTTTAAAAAATTAAAATGTTTCCTATCTTATGTAATTTATATGCTTTAATAATAAGGAGTGAACATGGAAATTTTATTACTTGCCGGCAAATATGAAATAAGTCGGACTACAATGTAAAGAATTTTGCTTATATTTCATTTTATGTAATTCTCATGCAAATTTGAAGTGGTTTACTTCCCTTGAATTTTATATATGTTGTTCCTGTAGATGGCGCCATGTAACCAACCGATGTGTTCTCCATACAGCCTGCCTTCCGCAAACAGTAGTATTCAATGAACTGTGGGTGAAGCCCCATTAACGGGGACTTACATGCTTTGAGCGAAAATAGTGGTATGTAATATACAAACCATATGAGTTACTTGTAACTTTTTGTGACATCATCTAACGATGTACTTCTTGTATTCTGATAGAGTCTCCCCCGCCCCCCCCTCCCACGCCCTTGGCTGTGGGGTTTCATCTTCGTGCCGACTTTTTAGTGCAGTGTTTCCAGTGATTGTTAAGTGTTGTGCGTCTTTTCCGAAGTGTTGCGAACGGACATCATGCTGTGGCAGGGTGGGATTTTTATATCTCTTGCGAACAGAATCCAGATTGTCGCCGTGTTTTTTAATTGTCTGTCTACTATTTTCCCTCTCTGCTTCCTGTATATTTTATTATCATCGCCCACCCTTTATTTTATGTTTTAACTTTCCACAATTTTCCGCTGTTTTACATCTTACGTCACCCTTTTACCGCCTGCTTTTATTGTTTCTTATCTTCTTATGTTTTAAAAATTCTGTATGCTGAAGAGCGGCGTACTAAGCTGCTGCTAGCCCATCTCCTTAGGGGGGAATCGAAATCCAATAAAGGAAAAAAAGACTGATTGCTGGAATCTATAATTTACAAGAAAATATGAAAATTGAAGCTAAAGATAGACTACCTTGGAAAATCCAGATGTTGGGTAAAACAAGGGCACCCGAAGGCTGAAAGTTACAGGCTGAAAGTTACACTCGTTTGGAAGTCACCGAACCCCGGATGTGTGTCAGTCATCTCTAGTGGAAGTTCTCACAGCTGAATGCACTTTAGAGGCTCATTACGACGGACTCTAAAAAATTTACAATATTGCTTTCAAGCCAGCTAGAAATTTTTCGTATATCAACCACTGTGAGGACTTGAATTTATTCATGCATTGATGAAAGTTGATATACTCAGTGCACCGTTGCTCGCAGTTTAGGAATTTTATGTTTTCCTGCAATATATGGGAGCTTACAAGTCAGTCTGCTTACGATGTTTCAGCTACACTCATTGCGATATTTTGAGCTTAACAGTCGAATTTGTATAGAGCTGCAGTTTTGATAAACTCTGTCCAATCACCTAAGGTTTCGTACAGCGACACTAGTTCTTCTTACTGATAGTTTTGAGCGGCCTGGTTTCAGTTCCGGGAATGGTATAATTTTCTATAATTTCTCTAAATTTCTTCAAGCTTATGACCATACGGTTACTCACGAAAATGAAGTGAAGATATTATGTGGCGTTATTGCCCGAGGGCTGCTCGTCCGCCATGCATAAATCTTTGTGTTAGACGCGACTTGACCGACTTGCGCGTGTGATGGAGATAAATAATGACAACATACGCGCCCCCTGCCACGAACGGATAAAATCCCCGACCCGGCCGGAAATCAAGACCATAACGCCGCTATCTGGACGCAGAAACGCTGACCTCTATGATCTGTTGACGTGGTTACTCACGAAAGCATGTGATCAATTGCTTCCTCCATCTTTGTCCAAATCTATGAAATTCGTTATCAACAGGACAGGAAAATGAGTTTCTCGCTGCAGAGCTGAGTGTGCGCTGATACGAAGCTTCCTGGAAACAATTCCCCATTCTGTAGCTAAGTAATATCTCCGCAATTTCCTTTCTTCGAGAAGTGCTAGTCCTGCAAGTTTCGCAGGAAAACTTCTGTGAAGTTTGAAAGACAGAAAAATGTTGTCCTATAGAACTAAAACTGTTAGGAGGGTAGCTCAGTCGGTGTTCATGATGTGCAAAATTTTGCTCGTACAGTATGTGTCCATTTTTTTGGGTCTCTATAAGGAATACATTATTCTTTATTTGAAGAGAAAAAGGTCAGTAGTGCAAGTCAGTAGAGCAAACAAAAAAAACAAGATTGTTAGAGCACTTGCCCGCGAAAGGCAAAATAAAAGGTCGGCAGAGCAAAATGGTTCAAATGACTCTGAGCACAATGGGACTTAACTTCTGAGGTCATCAGTCGACTAGAACTCAGAACTACTTAAACCTAACTAACCTAAGGACATCAGACACATCCGAGGCAGGATTGGAACCTGCGACCGTAGCGGTCGCGCGGTTCCAGACTGTAGCGCCTAGAACCGCTCGGCCACCCCGGCCGGCTCTGGGGAGCACTTTCCTGAGAAAGGCGTAGGTCCTGGGCCCGAGTCCCTGCATGGTACATAGTTTCAGTCTGCTAGGGAGTTTCAGGATAGTGCAAGATGGCAAACACGAACAGGTAATGCACAATACGAGAAGCCCTCTACGTTGGGCTGGCGGTACTCACCATAATGCTACCAACTATGAGGACGATGCCGAGAGCGATGAGTAGCGAGCCCAACACGCTTCCCGTCACCACCGTCACCTCATCATCTGTAACAGAAAGGCAGGTAAAATATGTGATGGCGTGAGATGTGCGTTCCCGGTCAAGTGAAACTGCACCTTTGGAGCACTTACAACGCAATATTCTAATTAAATGACTGCCGCGCGGGATTAGCCGAGCGGTCTAAGGCTGGACTGTGCGGCTGATCCCGGCGGAGGTTCGAGTCCTCCCTCGGGCATCGGTGTGTGTGTTTGTCCTTGGGATAATTTAGGTTAAGTAGTGTGTAAGCTTAGGGACTGATGACCTTAGCAGTTAAGTCCCATAAGATTTCACACCCATTTGAACATTTGAATTAAATGACTGTATTAGTACCTCTCTTGAGACAGGAGCAACAACATTACTGAGATACATGCATTCTACCTTTCTGACGTACACAGAGTGAATGACCTGAAACTTCACCGCAAATATAGCGAAAATGGAAAGTGCTACTGATGTGCGAGTTTCACATAATGGATTGGTAGTCAGGAGCTCGTCCTGTTAGCCACTCAACCGATTGTAATAACACTTATAAAATGTATTTTTTGTCCAAACATACACGTTTATAAATGAAACAATTCCTATTGACATCAACAAACTAAAAGTAGAGTAAATTAGAATGTCAGTTGTGTTTGTTGCAGGATTTTACACTACCGGCCATTAAAATTGCTACACCAAGAATAAATGGAGATGACAAACGGATATTCATTGAAAAACTATATTTTACTAGAACTAACATGTGATTACATTTTCAAGCAATTTGGCTGCATAGATCCTGAGAAATCAGTACCCAGAACAGCCACCTCAGGCCGTAATAACGGCCTTGATACGCCTGGGCATTGAGTCAAACCGAACTTGGATCGTGTGTACAGGTACAGCTGTCCATGCAGCTTCAACACGATACCACAGTTCATCAAGAGTAGTAACTGGTGTATTGTGACGAGCCAGTTGCTCGGCCATCATTGAGCAGACATTTTCAGTTGGTGAGTGATCTGGAGGATGTGCTGGCCAGGACAGCAGTCGAACATTTTCTGTATCCAGAAAGGCCCGTACAGGATCTGCAACATGCGGTCGTGCATTATCCTGCTGAAATGTAGGGTTTCGCAGGGATCGAATGAAGGGTAGAGCCACGGGTCGTAACACATCTGAAATGTAACGTCCACTGTTCAAAGTGCCGCCAATGCGAACAAGAGGTGACAGAGACGTGTAACCAATGGCACCCCATACCATCACGCCTGGTGATAGGCCAGTATGGCGATGACGAATACATGCTTCCAATGTGCGTTCACCGCGATGTCGCCAAACACGGATGCGACCATCATGCGGCTGTAAACAGAACCTGGATTCATCCGAAAAAATGACGTTTTGCCATTCGTGCACCCCGGTGCGTCGTTGAGTACACCATCGCGGGCGCTCCTGTCTGTGATGCAGCGTCAAGGGTAACCGCAGCCAAGGTCTCCGAGCTGCTAGTCCATGCTGCTGCAAACGTCGTCGAACTGTTCGTGCAGATGGTTGTTGTCTTGCAAACGTCCCCATCTGTTAACTCAGGGATCGAGACGTGGCTGCACGATCAGTTACAGCCATGCTGATAAGATGCCTGTCATCTCGACTGCTAGTGATACGAGGCCGTTGGGATCCAGCACGGCGTTCCGTATTACCCTCCTGAACCCACCGATTCCAAATTCTGCTAACAGACATTGGATCTCGACCAATGCGAGCAGCAATGTCGAGATACGATAAACCGCAATCGCGATAGGCCTCAATGCGACCTTTATCAAAGTCGGAAACGTGATGGTACGCATTTCTCCTCCTTACAAGAGGCATCACAACGACGTTTCACCAGGCAACGCCGGTCAACTGCTGTTTGTGTATGAGAAATCGGTTGGAAACTTTCCTCGTGTCAGCACGTTGTAGGTGTCGCCACCGGCGCCAACCTTGTGTGAATGCTCTGAAAAGCTAATCATTTGCATATCACAGCATCTTCCTCCTGTCGGTTAAATTTCGCGTCTGTAGCACGTCATCTTCGTGGTGCAGCAATTTTAATGGCCAGTAGTGTTGTTAGAATCGTTTAAAAGATATCTTATCTTGAAATTCTCCCACACCGACACTTATACAATATCTGTGGTGACACACACTAAAGAACAACATAGGTGCATACACTATTTCTAGGTATGTGGATTATCGCCAGAAACGAGACCAAAGGCACTGGCAGTACACGCTTCCAGTCCGGTGTGGAACGACTTCTGCACACGTGGTAGCATTTCAGCGGGTATGTCCGAGCCGGCTGAAGTAATACGTTGTTGCATGTCATCGGGTGTAGTTATTATATCCTCGTAGACACTGCCTTTCAGCTGTCCCCACAGAAAAAAGTCTACAGACATCAGATCTGGGGAATTGGCTGGCCAAGGTACAGGTCCTCTGCATCCAATTCAACGATTTGGAAACAGTTCGCGAAGAAATGTTATTGTACTTCGTGCACTATGGGCTGGATAGTAATCACATCCTAGTCTGCGGAGAAACGTCTTCCTGCATCAGTGGAACCTGGTCTGTTAGAAGACTGCGATACTTGCAGGCGTTCAGTGTTCCGTCTTGAAAAACTGGCCTATGAGCCGATGGTTCTCTACCCCACATCATACGTTTACACTGCATGGACGATGATGCTCCACATGACGAAGCCAAGACCACTAGCACATGTTTCGCTGGTTTACTTGTCCATGATTGGTTACTGGGGCTTTATCACTAAACAAGATACATGATTCATATCGAGTATCCTGTCTTAATTAGGCGTCTACAGAAGTTAACACAACTCTAATAAGCGTTCCATACAGCTCTTGATGGAGAGAGAGGTGATGGCGATGGGACCTTTGTCGTTGGAGAATGTGGAGGACGTGAGGTCGTAACTTTTCCCGGCGAATTGAATGTTCAAATAACTTACGGGTTTCCTGCCGGGTGATGTCGTCGACCACCGCAGATATTTCTGCAGGAGCACACCCTGCCATTCTCAAGTCACAACTGCAAGAAGGAAGCAACGTGCAAGGGAATTTAATACCTCGGTTCACAGAGGAGAAACAAGGAAGACATTACACACAGAACAAGTAACCGCAGAATCAACACACAACCAAAGACAACCAACATCAGAAATATCGATTGTGACTATTAATCAACAGGTGAGGTAGTACTAATTCTGTCCCTCTGTTTTTTGATGAGAGACAGAGCCGGATTCAAAGCAGCATTTAAACAAAATCCACCATCTCTGTTTATAAGGTTGCTTGATAGTTTGATTTCAACAGCTTCCTTAATAGCACTATCACAGTAGCTGGACGTACAAGCCAGAATCTCCATGTTGTTGTATTCCATAGGATGACCGGTGTCAAGGCAATGTTCTGCAATAGCGGATTTCCTCGGCTGTTGCAAGCGTGTGTGACGCTTATGTTCGATACACCGGTCTTCCACAGTCCTGACTGTCTGACCAATATATGACATGCCACAACTGCAAGGAGTATGATTGACACCAGCCTTACGCAAACCAAGATCATCTTTTACGGACTCCAAGAGGGCCTTAATCTTAGAAGGTGGTCGAGAAACACATTTCACATCATATTTCCGCAAAATACGGCCAATCCTGTTGGAAATGCTTCCTGCGTAAGGCAAAAGGCCGTAGACTTAGGTGTCACTTCGTGTAGGACACATGCCTGATTCATGCCACTTCCTCTTGCGATTACGAGGGAGCTAACGTGCCAATCAACTGCAACAGCAGCAAGAATATTAATTTCCTTCTCTTTTGTTTCCACTTGTTTTCCTTCTGTTATGTTGTTCAGGTGTTACATTACCTTTTACGCGTAACTGGTTGAAGAGATTGGTAAATAACTGCCGAGATGGTTGACATCTATTGGGATATCCTGTCGCATGCACCTTACAGGAACGAACGGCATTCTTCCTATACTCTCCGTACATTCTGAGCATGTCGGCTTTTTCTGGATTGGTAAATTCCGTTGTCCACTCACGTCCTACTGCTTGGTCTGTAAAATACTAACTGACTAGTGAAAGATGTGCATCTCCCTTTCATTTCTTTCATTTATTAACGATTTACGATATTGTAGTCATATTATTAATATTACTAATATGGCAATAGCATGCCAGCTATCCTTCAGATTTTTCCAGTATCGACAGCATAATGTAACTGGAGAGAGGACTGGAGCAAGGTACTTTTATTTTATTTTCATATTCAATAGTATCCATCAACTGGCCATGTCTCCATCATCTAGCCATGTTGGCTTTTCTTTTCCCGCGCTGACCTTTGAGCTTGGAAGCACGGGCCGGTACTCTGAATGACTTGGAGAATCCAAAGTGGTGCTTCTTCTTATTCTTCTAAGTAGTAGTACTAACCTAAAATTCAGTTTCTCCTGCACGTTTGGCTCTCTCAAGAGGCCTCCCTGACGACTCCCTGACTAAATTCTATCCAATCACGGGTCACTCAGCCAAGCGGGAATGTCTGCTTGAACGGCAGCTAGTTCGGCTACAGATCCGTGCCCCCTGACTGGCCGGAGAAGAGTTCGCCAGTTGCCACCCCCACAAGGCCCGGCTCCGCTGGAGAAATGGTCAGTAGGCGGTTAGCGGTCGTGGAGAGTCAGTGGCGAGATCCAGAAGGAGACGATTGCAAGCTGGTAAGCGTGCGTGCTCTTGCTAGGTTCAGAAGTGGATTGAGTCGCGAATATATATTAAAGTGTTAGGTGATCTTTAATTTCAGGAGGATTTGCGCCTCATTGATTTGATTTCTTCCTCATTTTGCAGTTTTGTTCTTGGACTTGGCGTCAGAGCCTGGTCAGTTGCAGTGTGTAAAATATACGTAGAACTCTCAGTCATCACGTTCGGTATAATTCAACCGCCCTTGTATCCTCTTCGACTTCAGAGAATGCCTTTCCTTCTCCAATACTCCGTGATTTAGTGAACATTTCATAACGGCAGTTTGTGTGTTACATTTAACTTTCTCTGTCGCCCACGTGGGAACACTTGATGAGTAGTTCTGCACACGATATCTAAATTGAACCAGAAGTAGCATGACCCGCGTATCTTGTTATTCCGTAGATCTAGGTGTTGCAGAATGAGTTTTATGAATTTTATTAGTTTACGGACGGGAGGCCGCTTTAATAACATGCACCAACAAGTAGTTCATAGTTTGTCTTTTCAATACAATTACGTATTAGCTATTGGATCCAGTCTCTTACCTTTCACTAATTATTAGAGTAATTTCTTTTCTGGATGTTCAGCTCCCACCTTTCCTTGTACATTTCGAACGCTGGTATTGTGAGTGACTGCTGAATTTAGGCAATATCCCCCAATGCCCACCAATCTTGTGTTAACATTCATATGTAACAAAATATCTATGCTCAGTAATTATACTTCGGTTGTACAAGCGTAATTTCGATTTACAATAAATTGTTGTGATTTTAATCCGATTTTCAATGAAGAGTGTCAACCCCATTCATAGAGATATCAAGGAAATGCTAGCATTGCGAAGCCCCCAATTGAAAATGTTCCCCTTAAGAAGATAAAATTAATTGTAAATTCAATAATTAGTTTTTGTTTGATTGTGGTGTATACTTTCTTTTATTTAGTGAGATAGAAGGTCGTTGCGCCAGGCCCTAATCCTTTCTGATGAGCCGACGACGTATATGGTTATCTGTATGAAATACACGCCAGTCCTCCCTTCTGGATAAGGGAAAGTCACACTGATGGGGCAGTTGTAAGCAAAAATCCACGTTATGTGTTGAAAGGGGAGGACCTGCCATTCCAAATAGCCGCGCGGGGTAGCCGTTCGGTCTCAGGCGCCTTGCCACGGTTCGCGCGGCTGCCTCCGTCGGAGGTTCGAGTCCTCCCTGGGGCATGGGTGTGTGTGTTTTGTTCCTAGCGTAGGTTAGTTTAAGTTACATTAAGTAGTGTGTAAGCCTAGGGACCGATGGCCTTAGCAGTTTGGTCCCATAGGTACTTACCACAAATTTCCAAAAGTTTTCCATTCCCTATCCCTTTTATTGTGCGAGGCATCTCTTTTACTAGCAAGTAGAAATGCAGTCAAGGGACACACAAGCACGCTGTAAACAAACACAACAATATCGTACCTAGCAACTACGCAAAGTAAACAGTACAAACAAGCATCAGTGTGGAAACTTTTCGAAGTACGATATATCGTAAACGACTCGCACTAGAATCCTGCAAATCCTTCTAATTTACCCTACTTTTAGTTTGTTAATGTCAATAGGCATTGTTCTATTTAAAAACTCTATGTTTGTACATAAAAACACTTTCTAAATATAAGTACGATCTATTGATTGGTTAACAATATGAGCCCCTGACTATCAACCCATTCTGTGAAAACTGCACATCAACAGCCCTCTCCATTTCCTCAATATCTACGGTAAAAGTTTTAAGTGATTCACACCGTACAACCAGCACTCTATTGATTGAAAGTGCCAAGTTAAGACTGTTTGTTGTACGTTAGACTGAGGATCGATCTCTACACCTACTTGCATTGATTTTCAGTAGTTGAAACTGTACTGCCCAATAGAAAACGCATAATAAGAATATTCCTGACACATCAAAACTATGTTGCACCGATATGATTGTGAATCAGAAACCTTGAATTTATAGGGTATAATTTACACCAATTTTGCTATCCAGGACCGACTTGTAATGTGCCTTCACAGATTAAATTTTATCAGTAAGTCTTATTTACATTCAAAATATGGAGGATTAGACAAGACAACTAGTTACATGTCAGGAAGAATGCTGTGATTGGGATAATTTAAATTTGAAGAGTTCGGAAGGGAGAAGGGGGAGCGGAAGAGAGGAAGATTCGGTCACGGAGCAAGGTACAGGGAAGAAAGAATCTAGCTTTACATTAACATCCCAGCCGAGATGTTCCGTTCCCCTCCCCCTCCCCCTTCTCTCGCACATCTCCTTAACCCTCACCGAGCCTTCGCAGTTTCGAGTCGGATGGGCGAGTTAGGCCGAGATGCAGAAAACTTGAAACACGATAGAGAAAGCAAGATAATAAGCATTATTCTGCAACGATTTTAGGAAAAACATTTTTTGGATAGATGTACTTTCTTTAAGCGTGGGAAGGAAACGAACTGCTCAACTGCAATAAAAGTTGCTAGCAAATTATTCATATGGTAAGATGAAGAGTTCTGGTAGGTCAACCAAATATAACGAATTAATTATACGGAGTGTCAGAGGAGAAATGAAGATTACAGTTTAACGGCCTGTCATCAAGAACAGATTTCCAGACCGAGGACAAGATAGAATAATGGGAACGTTGGGAAGGAAATCTATCCTGTCTTTTCAAATGAACGGTAGTGACATTTGCCTTTGGCGATTTGTGGGAGCCAACTTAAATTAAGATCGATGGATGGAAATCAAGTGCTGATGCGAGTCCAGTGTGTTGGCAACGTGCGACCTCTCTAGGTGTTAGGTAGACTCCTACCGTGAAACACAGTTGTTACATGCCAGAGGTGCAGTCCCACATGGTCGCAGACTACGAAGTGCATTCAAGTTCTAAGGCCTCCGATTTTTTTTCTCCGGACTGGAAAGAGATAGAAACATGCGCATTGTTTTAAAATGAGGCCGCGTTCATTGTCAATACGTCCCAGAGATGGCAGCACCGTACGGCAGATGGAATTTTACCGCCAGCGGCGAGAATGAGAACTCTTTTAAATACTTAAAATGGCGACGTTTTCCTTACTTGAACAGCGTGCAATCATTCGTTTTATGAATTTGCGTGGCGTGAAACCAATTGAAATTCATCGACAGTTGAAGGAGACATGTGATGGAGTTATGGATGTGTCGAAAGTGCGTTCGTGGGTGCGACAGTTTAATGAAGGCAGAACATCGTGTGACAACAAACCGAAACAACCTCGGGCTCGCTCTGACGACATGATCGAGAAAGTGGAGAGAATTGTTTTGGGGGATCGCCGAATGACTGTTGAACAGATCGCCTCCAGAGTTGGCATTTCTGTGGGTTCTGTGCACACAATCCTGCATGACGACCTGAAAATGCGAAAAGTGTCATCCAGGTGGGTGCCACGAATGCTGACGGACGACCACATGGCTGCCCGTGTGGCATGTTGCCAAGCAATGTTGACGCGCTACGACAGCATGAATGGGACTTTCTTCTCGTCGGTTGTGACACTGGATGAGACGTGGGTGCCATTTTTCAATCCAGAAACAGAGCGCCAGTCAGCTCAATGGAAGCACACACATTCACAGCCACCAAAAAAATTTCGGGTAACCGCCAGTGCTGAAAAAATGATGGTGTCCATGTTCTGGGACAGCGAGGGCGTAATCCTTACCCATTGCGTTCCAAAAAGCACTACGGTAACAGGTGCATCCTACGAAAATGTTTTGAAGAACAAATTCCTTCCTGCACTGCAACAAAAACGTCCGGGAAGGGCTGCGCGTGTGCTGTTTCACCAAGACAACGCACCCGCACATCGAGCTAACGTTACGCAACAGTTTCTTCGTGATAACAACTTTGAAGTGATTCCTCATGCTCTCTACTCATCTGACCTGGCTCCTAGTGACTTTTGGCTTTTTCCAACAATGAAAGACACTCTCCGTGGCCGCACATTCACCAGCCGTGCTGCTATTGCCTCAGCGATTTTCCAGTGGTCAAAACAGACTCCTAAAGAAGCCTTCGCCGCTGCCATGGAATCATGGCATCAGCGTTGTGAAAAATGTGAACGTCTGCAGGGCGATTACGTCGAGAAGTAACGCCAGTTTCATCGATTTCGGGTGAGTATTTGATTAGAAAAAAAATCGGAGGCCTTAGAACTTGAATGCACCTCGTACAGCCGCTGACTTCTATCACAACGACGCAGTGTGAAATCCGTGAGTGCTTAGATACCACCACGCCGGTCACACACCACCTGATAATGATCCACAGTGAACTACACCAGTGAATGCCGGCCTCTTCCATTCGTCTTAGAGTAACAACTAACAGAAAAGACAGCAACAGATTATAATTAATAGAATACGCATTTTTAAATCTCAGTGTGTGAGAAAAAGACTTCTATTCTTTTGGTACACTTCAAGGTAGATTACTGAGTACCTTCATGAAACATAACGATCGTAAATTTAGTGGTACTCCAAAAACAGGTGAAATTCATGGAAACAGAAGTAACTACCATACACTTTAACTACACTGCAACAGACTATGCACCTAATCTATTTTTATTGCTTTATTTGTTTTTATTTATTGCATATGAAAGTTCACAAATGGGAATAAATGAGGAAGGATTACCAGCTCCGGCATCTGCCTTATCAGCAAGAAAAATCTCCCGAAAACCTTGGTCGGAACCGTGGAGCTGGTACTATTGTGAACGTCTTTCTGGGATAATGGATCAAGAGAAACCTTCGTAAAATCATTGGTCTTGACGGGGGTGATTAGAACTGTTTTTAATGAGTAGGAATGCATTTTTAATCTGCCTCTGTGTTAATGAACTAAGGGAAACTTCCCGAAACCTTAGTCAGAGCCGGATGATTGGGACAACGGACAATATTGTCCATGGTCCTGGAATTACATTAAAAACGATTCCAAGCTCTTCGGTTCTGTCCGCGGTTTTCGGAAGGTTTCCCTTGGCGGTGAGGCAAATGTAGGAGCTAATACCCCCATCCTATGACCTTTCAACTGGGGACTCCTCTACCACATTACCAGCAAGCCTGGTATTTGGCTGACCTCAAACAACCCGCAGTCCACCTTCTTGTTATTGAGAGTTCAGTTAGATTACTACTCTGACACACATATCAACGCTAGTCTATTTTGTGCAAGCCTATTCACCTCTGCATTGCTGCTGCAGTCTACAAATGTTTGGACCTGCTTACATGAGCCAAAACTTGGTCTTCCTTTACAGTTTATACACAACACAC